>NW_020655596.1:0-16162 GCF_003589595.1 Hyposmocoma kahamanoa | reverse complement strand
TTAGAGAGGGTATCATTAATACGGTCATAGTTAATGTCATGTCTGTCTGTTTTAAAAATCAAGGATGTGTCATCAGCAAACAACACTATTTCGCAATGGTCCTTAACAAAGAATGGCAGATCATTAATATAAATCAGAAATGAGAAAGGTCCAAGTATTGAGCCCTGCGGAACACCCATTTTTACTGGAGAACCCAAAGAAGTCACTCCATTTATGTCTACTTTCTGAATTCTACCGTTGAGATATGACGAGACAAGTTTCGACGCCTTGCCATTTACACCGTAATGTTCCAGCTTCCTAATAAGAGTATTATGATCAACGCAATCAAATGCCTTTGAGAGGTCACAGAAAACACCAATAGCGTTCTGGGACCTTTCCCAAGCATCAAAGATGTGTTTTAGTAACGCTACCCCCGCATCGCTAAACGATCTACCACTAGTAAACCCGTATTGTTCACTATGAAAAATATGATTCCTACCGAAATAGGACAGTAATTGAGTTAGCGTAACCTTTTCGAATATTTTACTTAAAGCTGGTAAAATTGAAATGGGCCTATAGTTGCTAGGATCAACTTTCCTACCGCTTTTGAATAAGGGAATAACCTTGCTGTATTTCATTAAATCGGGAAAAACACCTTCGTCAACGCATAAATTGAAAGCTACAGCTAACTGTGGGGAAATGAGATTAATAACTGAGTCTATAACTTTAGTTTATATGCCCCAGAGATCTTCAGTTTTTTTAACATGTATTGACTTAAAAGCTTTTATGATGTCTTGTGGATTAACATGACGAAAATTAAACAAACTGCCACAAACGTTAACATTTTCCTTTAGGAGATCAATAGCAAGTGAAGGGGAGGAATTTAATGATTTTGTAGTGTTCACAGCAATTTCCGAAAAGAACGATTCAAAAGCTTGGGCTACTTTATCTTTAGATTTTATAAGTTTGCTGTCTAATTCTAAAACTATATCTCTATCGTGTAGTTTAACCCTGCCTGACTCTTTATTTATTATGCTCCAAGTAGTTTTAGATTTATTTATCGATTGTCTAATTTTGTCGCTGTGAAACTTAACCTTAGCAGCTACACAAACTTTTTTAAATATTTTCGAATAAATTCTAACATATTCTATGTAATTGGAATTAGTATTACAGGTTTTCATAGCATATAGCTCATACAAACGAGACCTACTCTTATGAATACCTACTGTTGCCCAGTCGTTGAATTTAGTCTCTCTATGGAAAGTTAATGTTTTCGATGTAAATATATTGTCAAATTCATTTTTAATTAAACCAAATATCGTGTTATATAAAGTATTTGGATCCTCCGGTACATGGGATAGGGAATTTAAACTATTGCCGATATTATTTTGAAATCTAATTATTCGTTCTGTGGTAATCGGTCTGCAGAGAAATTGGTCTACCTTCTTGCTCATTTTACAATTAAAAGAAGCCAATTGGCCACTATGGTCGGATCTTAAGCAATTTATTATTGATTTAGACACTGCGTCTGTGTTACAAAAGATGTTATCAATACAAGTAGAAGAGGGGGCAGTAATGCGTGTTGGTTCTAAAAAAAGATTAATCAAGTTGAAACTTTGAAATAAATTTATGAGTCTTACAGAAGTAGAACAGTTTTCCAACAGGTTTACATTGAAATCTCCACATATTGCTACGTTTTTTTTGGTTGGAAAAATCCGCTTTAAACTGTCTTCCATAATTAATTCAAACTCGTTAAAATTAGCAGATGGGGGCCTGTATACACATAAGACGACAAACTGATCCAATTCCACACATGAAATCTCAATAGTTCGTTCAGTAGAAAGATTTGTGATATCCTTACGCTCTTTAAATTTTAAGTTACGCTTAGTAATAATCATGGATCCGCCTCTACTTAAGCTCTTTCTTATGAACGAACTGACTATTACATAATTTTCTATATTGTTAATGGCTTCGTAATCTTTCAGCCAGTGTTCTGTAACACAAAACACGTCAACGGAAATATCGTGCAAAAAAAGACTTATTTCTAATGTTTTGCCAGAAAAGCCTTGAATATTTTGATGTACTACTTGGAAACGATTAGACTTTTCTGTTGTCGTGTTTTTCAGTTTAAATTATGGTTAGTAAAAAGTATACTGTTGCTACTTAAAGTAGGAGCATTGTCGTGGGACTGTGTTATATCTTCTATAACAGCGTCCTTAATATTAAAAGATAGAAAACTAGCTATATGTCTTAGATACCTTAGGGGTAAAAGTAAATTATCCTCAAAAAGTTTGAAGTTCCTTACGAACTTATTAATGTCAAAACAAAATATAACGTCACTATGACGGCAAGTCAAATTATGAATGTGCGAATTTATGTTATATATATACTTATTACGAGCGATGCCTAGGTTAGAGCAGTAAGGGAATGCACTTAGTATGAATTTACACCCACACTTCTCATGAATTCTCAAGAACACGTCAATGCTACTATTTACTTCTTTTTTACTAATGTTAGTACTATCACCTATTATAAGAATCACTGTTGTATATTTATCAAAGTTGCAATCACTTAACAGTGTAATAATTTGACTAAAAGTAGCTCCTGGATAGCAATAGTTGACTACCCTTTGTTTTAAGTGGTTACTAAGGTGGTGGCCTAGTCCTACGCCTATTTTATCAGAAAAAACTACTGTTCTTCTGGATGGCCTGGTCGGAGTTCTAATAGTCTTGGTTGACCGTTGACTGTGTCGAACTTCAACAGTTGTAGTGGAGCAGACACGTTTTCCTGCAGCAACGCTGGCATACGATGCACGTGTTGGTTGCGTTGAAGATGTGGGTGGTGGGGACGGAGTCTGATTTATTTCTACTGGACCATTTGTTTCACTAAGCTCATCGTGAAGAAGGACTTGAGTAAGTTCTCTATACTGAGTACCCAGCGTTAGTTACCCAGATTAATTCAACACTTTCACTGTTATGCGGAATCAACCAAAGCCATATGAAGTTGTATAGACTCCTAAGCGTTTTTCCTTCAGAAACAAGATGAACGCTTAAATGAAGTTAATAGTTTTGCTTCATTACTATAATTAATGATTATACTTTAATATTTTTTAAGTTACCCTCTTGAGTAAAGTCGGCATCGGTAACTTTCGGCTAATTCAACACTCAGCCTTCGGCTTTCTAAATTAGTAATGGGTAACGATTAACAGACACGCAATAGTCAAGGAAATAAAGTTGCTGACGTTGCTGTTAACTGTGAATGTCACAGTATTACAATTTAAAATACAACCATCATTTATGCCGAAGGCTGCTGTGCATAGGTTGTGTTTAAAGAGATTAACTTTCTTACACTAGCGTCCCAGTACGTAAATGTTATTTATGTTAAGAAGAATAGTATTTTTTTTATTACAAGTAGTGACAGACATGACATTAACACGAGGAATAAATAAACTAGCTATTCTTGACAGTCGTCTTCACAAAGTCACAAATTCATTTAAGGGATAATGTATAAACTTCTATAATAGGGATTCTGGTTGATATTCAAAATTTGCCATTTATGAGGTTTAAAACTATACTGAAGCAAAGCCTTTATACTAAAGGTTTATACAGCTTTTGCGTAATTGGCAAGAATTCGTGGTTTAGCTCTTGCAAGTAATCTCAATCTAAGATGTTTGATATAAATATTGTAAATGTTAAATGTATTCAAATATATATTTAAAAGAGCAACCCCTACAGTTTATTTTTCGACGAATAAGCAATAGAGTTTCATTAATATGACGTCAAAAAGACGTGCCTTTCACACCAATGGTCCTAGTGGAAGCGAAACATCTTTTTCGCTTTTATTACATGGACATAACGCTTTTTTAACGTTTTTTTGTCGGTAAGTATGGTGACTCCCTAAGGAGAGCTAGGTATTGTAGGCAATTGATTTAACGCTAGTCTCAACCTACATCGATATCTTACTTCTTACTCAAACTCGTATCGTATAAACACTAAACTCTCGTATTACATACATACGCACGCACGTGCACACACACACACACACACACACGCACACACACACACACACACACACACACACACACACCCACACACACACACAAACACACACACGCACACACACACACACACACACACACACACACACACACACAGTCACTCACACATGCATACACACACATTTACTATAAATAACTGTTAAGTAAAATCAATTACACTAGATATTCCTGTATTTATAATGTGGAAGAGCAGGACTCCTAGCACAAGTATATTAGTTATATATACTTAAAATGAGTTTCGAACCCTGAATTCTAAGCTAGGCCTAATTTAAAGTAAATAAACATTTTTATTTATTATTTATTTTTATAAACACTGATTATTCAGGAGATGGCAAAACTTTCTATTTATTTTAAATTTCTTATCAAGGGTGTAAATTTGGATGCAGTAGTTTAAGAATAGGTAAAAGGTAGTGTGTAAACATGATGTGAAAATTTGTACAATATACAATCCATTTTTTCATTTCAGTAACTTTGTGTTTTAAGATACGAGTTTGAGAAAGTAAGGCACGATATAGTAATCGCTCGAAATTAAACTTTTCACCCACGTAAATGATGATTTCATAAATACACTGTGAACACATCATCATCATCTAGTGTTTCATAAAAAGGCTTACTTAGGTGTTGCCCGTGTTATTTTGAAGCCACATACCTAATTTAACCGGAAACAGACTTAAAACGATTCTCTATATAAACTTTTAGTAATAGTTTATTTTCGTATGATGTCACTTTCAATTTAAAAGACAAAGTACCGACTTATATAATTTATTAAATAAAAAACTTAACATTTACTCTATGAATTTATTCGAGTGTAAGAGTACCCTGAACGCATGATTTAAAACAGAAAAATACAGTGATGTGGAAGGTTTGTTACAAACTATAACGTGACAGAAACTTACATCTTACATAAGACATAAATATGAGTTATATAGTTAATACACACACACTTGCATACGCACATGCATACGTGCATTTTCTTTATATAATTCTATTTTTAATTTTCTTCTTTTTTGGATATTTAACTTTTGGATTTGCATATTTTTTTTAACATTCTTGTAAAGTCTAGTAGGGAAGAGCGGCGTCTGACAAAGGCATTTTTGTAATGAGAAGGCATATCTTTGGCACTAATCTATTTTGTATCTTTTTTTTAAAGAATAAACAATTTGTATTTGTATTTGTAATTTGACATAGTGATTGCGTCAAGATCACCAGATAAATTAAAAGAAATATCGGTAGTGGTCAACGACCAATAAGCGTAAGAAAATGATCGCGATTTCTAGAGTAGGTATGTCAAAGCTAGGACACTACGTTTTCAGGTTGGATATTGGAAACACATTTCATTTATAATTAATACAATAGTAGTAATAGCATTACGAGGGTGACATCATTAAATGATAATGGAATATTAAATGTTATTGATGTGTAGGACGAGAGCACCAAAAGCAGTAATGTGAGCATTACTGCGTTTCGGTTTTGAAGGGTAAGGGTGCTGGTGAAATTACAGGCACATGGGACTTGTGAAGTTTATATCTCAGGGTGACAGGCGCAGTAGCAGTGTCCCTCGATCTTTGCGATTTAAACTCTGAGTGGCACTGCAATTGCTATGGACAGGCGTGTCGCTAAACACCAGATGTACTTGTTCGTCTCTACATTACATATAACAAATTCGTATCATAAAAAAAGACTATGTCAAAATCGTACGGTACGACAAACGCATGTAGACTTGCGAATAGAAGATGTAAAACCTGATATGCGATATTACTAACACGATTACAACACTCACACGATTGCACTAGCCAGTGATTGATGTACCGTATACCGAGTTTGGGATCACAGATTTCGTTCAGAATATATTATTAATGAACAAAATATGCTAGATTTGGTCCCCCGTAATAAAATAATAATAATTTCTATTGTTAAGGCGAACCTTTGTGGATAGGAGATTCCTAAAGCGCACGATGAGTCCATTATACATATCGTAGTTTCATGTTTATGTAAATAAAATAGTACTTTAGACAAAACTTTTTAATACGAGGTATTTATTTGTTATTACTAGGGTCATGGTTTTTGAAAATCTATACATGTTTTGTGTTTTTTTAATTGCATAAAGTTGCCCCTTTTGTGTGGTAGTCCGCGAGTAGTGGAAAATAACACAGGCTAAAAATTGTGTTGATTTGAAGTTATATAATATTAACAGATACTGACATACTACGATCCTCAATATTAGTTTTTAGATATTATCTACTGAATCTCGTGGAGTTTGATGCGTTAATATTCAAAACGGAACACTATTCGTGGGACTATCCTCTAAAAGGTAGTTTCCTAGGCCACGTTATTTTATCAACTGCATCGCACAGCGGACAGCTACGCACTGGCTCCGCTCATTTCATATTGCTAATTAGCCAATAATATAATGATAGTTCATCGCCCCGCACTGATTTCGCCCATTTACCGTTACAGACGTGTCTGCGTTACCACAGTTTTCTGTGGTAACCGCTACCTCAACCCCTTTTTGCGAGTGTGCGAGCTCTTGTGAGATGATTGGTAAAATCATTAACCGCAGGAAGCCGCCTTAAACTAGGCAAATTTTTCTTAATGGTTCCAAAGACAGTTTCCTTGTATCTTCTATGGTTTTGGATTTCCCCATAGCGTCCCATTTAAAAAAACGCTCTGTATATTACTTCTTTTCATTTGTAATGAAACGAAATGAAATTTGCCTATCTTTGGATAGGAACTCTTTTCGCATTATTAGCATTATTACCATTTACAAACTTTGAAATTAGTATATTAAATAACTGCCTGCTTTGACCCCGAAACTTTGTTAAAATTAACGACGTTCCATTAAACTTAATGAAGATAAGTATTACGTCGGTTCAATGTAAACAAAAAAATTAAGCTCAAGATTTTAATTAATACTCTGATTTAAAGTTCTGCAAAAATACCAGAGTATGTATTTGAAATAAGGTACTTTAACATTCAATTATATTTGACATCTGACACTCAAAGAGAAATTATAAAAATCTACTCATGAGACCACTATGGCAAAACTCTATATTCAATTCGCGAGAAAGATTTGTGTATTATATAGTATGAGTGTGGCTGAAAATTATTGCACCATTTTCATCACATTAAAAATTACTTGCAACACTTAAACTATGAATTGTCTCACTGCTAAGTACGAACTTCCTCTGCAGAAGAAGGCTTGCCCAATGCGGGTTGGGGACTTAACACGTTTTTCAAGTACTGTCTGCTTTTTTTGACGTGTAGGTTTTTATCACGATGTTTTCCTTTATACCATTAACAAATGGTATTGCTACTAAACATTCATAAATATACATAACTTAGAAATAAAAGTCATGAAATTATTATAACTGTTAATTTTTTTCTTATATATAGTATTTAATTAAGATTATATAAAGGTAAGGTAAAAAAGACCATAAAAGCGTTTTTTTTCTTTTTTCTGTTTTAACTGTAAATGAAATTGTTATATATATATTCAGACAAAGGACCATCTGCGTTCGTCGACCACTTAAACGAAAAGCAATGTTCTCGTACTACCAGCGCTTTAAATTACTTGCCGTACTATTGAAATAGATATCTGCTATGGAAACATTTAATATAATTTTTAATCACACAAGGTTAAGAGTTTCAGTTTAAACCTTCTGGTTTAATTAAATGCCTACGCCGTAGCATATAGCTACGAAACGTAGATAAGTTGGGGTGAATTTTCGTAACTAGTGGAGACATGATATTGTATAACCTTTTAGGCCTATTAAGATACGCGATATTTAGTGCGCTACATGGAGTAAACTCTGAACATCGTTACAAATTTATGCCAAATACTTAGTAGATAAAATTTAGTATGCAAACACCTGAAAGTAAATATCCCCATCCACCCCGATGGTGTAAACTGAGTTTACAAATCTGTATTTATTGCGACCTTGGCATATTTACTTTTTCTTCCTGCATTCGCATGATTTCTTTATATACCCTCGACAATTATCGGGTATTTTTTGTCAAAGACATTAGACAAAGACTTTGAATAAACTCAAAGTGAAGTGTAATCAATCCACAGAAATACACGGGACACGACAATATCACGTATTTTCCACGAGCTTTGTTACTATTCCGGGTGGCTACGTCTTTCGGTTTATCACGTTTATTGCTTTTGACTAGGTTGAAGAGATTTAGATTTAGCTAAAGTATTTTCAGAGAAACTCTAACGGCTTACTGAGGATGTTACAAAGTACGGGGGTTATACAAGACGCTAAACTTGAACTAGTATAAGTAAAATCAGCCCCCTGAAAGAAAGAAAGAAATATTTATTCAGCTTATTAAGACTTATACACAGAAGAAATTAGTGATTTAAGTTATAAGCTGAAACGGATCTATCTCAGTATCTGTCACAGCTTAACTGCTGTTAACGTTGATTTCCAGTGAGATAAGATGGCACGAAAGTACTAGTGTGTAAAATTATGACACATAACTTAAAATTGAACTAAAAGTAAAAATAAAAATTAGTAACAAATGAAATTATAACATGAATTTAATGTATTAACTGCACTTATTAGATATTTATAGAGAAGAAACTAAAAAAGGCTGTCACATTTTAGTACATTGCTGGCATAGGCCTGCCCGAGGGCGTGCTTCAAAACTCGGGCTTCAGATTTGCACATTCAGTGGCTTTGAAACACATTTAGTTGAGTCATCTGTCTAGTAAACGCGTTATCCATTCCATAACACGCCTGTAAACTTATTTGCATAGATCTATTCAGATTTCATGTCCCATCGAAATAATTCATTTTCGTTAGAATTGTAAGATACGCCCAATAACATTCAGCTTCGATCGGCTTCAAACTGCTTTTGGCGATGAAGCACCATGCAATACGACTATTTACAGCTGGTTTGCAGAATTCAAACGCGGTCGTGTGAATTTCAGTGACGAATTACGTGATGGTCGCCCGTCCACTGCTGTGGACAACAAAAACGTCGATGCTGTGCGTCGTATGATCAAAACAGACAGGCATGTACATATACATACCGTGTATATACCATGAGATTCGGGCATCTTTAGGCATAGGCATGAGTCAAATATAACCAATACTACATACACATTTGGGTGTGAAAAAGCTGTGTTCTCGGTGGATCCTACACAATTTGAATGAGGCTCAAAAAACAGATCGCCTCACTTGGTGTAATGCAACATAGCCACAGGTGACGAAACATGGATTTATAGTTACGATCCCAAAACAAAGCAGCAATCGAGCGTATGGGTCTTTCGAGATGAGCCGAAACCAACCAAAGTGGCGCGCATGCAAAGTGCCTCTAAGCGGATGATTGATTCTTTTTTTAACAAAAGTGGACACGTGGCTATTGTTGCTTTGGAGAATCGTTGTACCGTGAATAGTGATTGGTACACGACCATTTGTTTGCTGGAAGTTATTGGACAAACTCCGGAAAAATAACAGTAAACGCCGTATCATTTTGCACCACGATAATGCCAGTTCTCACACGGCCAGACAGACAAATGAATTTTTTGAGGTGAACAACGTTGACCTTATGAGCCATCCCGCGCACTCGACCGCGTCAACGATTTTCATCACCTGAACAGGTTGTCGAAGAGCATGAAAAATATGTTTCAGAGATTGTCACGGAGCAGTGGCATAAATGTTTTCAAAATTGGTTCATTCGTATGAAAAAGAGCATTAACGCTAACGGAGAATATTTTGAGAAACAATAAATTCATTAGTGACCAATTATAGTATTTTTTTCTTATTCATTCCGGATACTCATATATGCTTCTTGTTTGCTGGTGGTTTTACTATGAGTTAAAATATATTTGTAGGTTGGGGTTCAGGGTTCCTTCAAAGTAACAGTATCTTCACATCTAGAATTGTAACTTTATTACATTTTCCTGCCAAATTTTGAAAGCAAACATATTTTATTCAGAAGCTAAGCCTCAAAATTTTAATAGCTCATTAGTTTCTTTCCTTATTAAATTCCAAATAACAAATTACCAAACATTGGTGGAACGTACTCGAATTTACGATACGGTTTAAAACTTAACACCTTTCACGCATTATGCTAATTGAATTCTTAGTTTACGAGGGTGAGCTGAGGTCATCGCCGGGTGGCTAGTTAATTATGGGCCTGCAAACATTTTACAAAGCGCCATTAAGTTTTATAACGCCACAATGTTGTGCACTGGGACCGATACGGGTTCGAGGTCTTTGCTATTTGTCATCTCTGTTTTGTATGCATTTTATCGCTTTATTGGGTGCCTACATATGTATATAAAATAGTAGAGTTAATCAGTCATGTCGATGTTTCTACGAGATTTAATAATTTCACCGAGAACCTGGTCGCCAATTACGCCGTTTTTATTGTAACTATCAAACAAAATTGTACGTGCGTAAATTCATCCGCGATTTCTTCGTTTAATTTGTCGTAAACTTTAAGACTTTTCCTTCTACGACGTTCCTATTTTCCAATCGTTAAGTTGGTAAGCCACGAGCCTGTTTACATATAAAATATTTGCATGAATCTAAACGTAGCCTTTTCTACTAAAGTACAAAATGTGGGAAGATTAATCACAGTCATTTTTGCAAGTGTAAAAGGTATTAGGTATGTTTGATAAAAATGAATGTTACCAATTTCCTGTTTTTTACATTCTTCGTAGATAAATGAGTTGTTCAAAATATAATTCAATTGTAACAACTTTTTATTATTTATGATAAAAAATGACTTATTATTAGTACATATTATTCACATAAGTAGAAAACCGAATCGTTTGTGTACATTGACCTTGACATTTCACCAGAAGAACAACGGCGTCTTCTACAAGGGCTACATATGGACTGTAAGAGTTACTAGAATTTGATTTCATCAAACAATACCTAAAGGTACATCATATAAGTATGAGGTATTGCGTTTAAAAAGGTAAAGTAAACTTTAAATTACACAATCCTCGGTAACGTTGTTTGATTGTTAAACTCCACGTAATTGTACCACTTCGATTAACGAATGTTTAACCTAGTTATCTAAAAGGACGGCTTTAATGAAAGTGCCCCCTTTATCTATTTACGTAGGGTCGTCGAGGTTATATGGTACCCATGATCGTTCAAAGTTTGAAATCTATTTATTTTTAGACTACGGTGTATTGTGTATATTATGGTAAATATCTCATGTTTAACCGACGTCCAAAAAGGAGGAGTTCTCAATTCGACTGTATGTTTTTTGTTTGTATGTACGCGATAACTCCTGCGGCATTTGTGAACCGATTTTGATGTTTCTTTTTTTTTGGAAAGAGGGTGCCCTAGTAGTGGTCCCAATTAAATTTGAAGAAAATATGCCACCTTTATAAGGGTGGCAAACTAGGGGATTAATGAGTTTTGAGTTCGGTTTTTTTAGTACTCTGTACTGAGATTATATGATAAATGATCTATAAAAACTATTAGGTGTTGATATCATTGTTATTGTAAGGCTTTCATAGCACACATTTTTTCTATATTTCGATTGTCTAGCTATTAGCACTGTGGAGTAATGTAAGCACTACTGCGTTCCGATTTTGAAGGGTAAGGGACCTGGTGAAATGATGAAATGTGCCTGTAGGCACATGGGACTTGTCAACTTATGTCTCAGGGTTACAGGCGCAGTAGCAGTGCCCCTCAGATATTAGCGATTTGTAGCTCTAAGTGGCACTGCAACTATTATGGACAGGCGTGTAGCTTGCCTCGAGACACACTACTTGTTCGTCCCGTCACTTGATATTATAAAAAAAAAAGATAATTTACGTAGTTGTCTGGTACATTGTTATGATTATTATTTGTTTGTCTTAGAGTATTAAATAAATATTTCAGACGTTATCATTAACTCAATTTGTTGTATAAAAGAGTTACAAAGTTTCTTCAAACAGTTTCAATGCAAATTCATTGAAACTGTTTGAAGTTCAAATAGCATTTACAATTGAGAAGGTACATTTACAGACGAAAGAACATGAACATTTATTTCATGCCAACTATGCCATAGTAATACCAATTTCATAAACAAAGTAAAAGTATAGCATTATGATACTTAAGGCTAAATTTACAGTTTGGACACTCTAAAGATGGTTTCCCAAGAACTGTGATTTCACGGGTCGCGCCGCGCTGATTTCTGCAGGTGAGCTGAGCTCGCGCCACATACAAATCCGGGCCGCTTCGACACTACGCCCGTGATGGCGCGTATTCGGGCGTGTGTCGCAAGCTTTACTCTGGACTGAGCTGCCTTCCGAAAATATAATGCTAAGCACGCACACCTTCTTCTGCGCCCATTTTTGTATTGTATAATGTATACAACTAACTTAACGAAAAGAAGGAGAGGAAAAGACATTGGTGGGTGTTATCATTCAACAAGAGCATGTCGAGGATGAGTTCTTAAGATTTTATCGAATTGAACGCACATATTGCTTTACTGATCCATGCTAATCATTCAAATCAACACTGCCAAACAAGGAATTGTCGCGATTCGCACATACATGTGCGCGTCACTTCTGGCTGTTCCGCGTCGTCGCACACTATGTTACACCGCGGCTTTGAAGTTACCGATATACGGCGGATTCGACAGGCCCTCCTGACAGATGAGTCCGCGCGCCGGCTTGGGCGGCATTCTTCCCACGTCGCGTTGGTGCGTGCTCGCGCGGCGCGGGCCGTGAAATCACGGGTCGTGGGAAGCAAGCTTTGGGCCCTAAAGTATTTAAATATTATGTTATTTCGTTTACATTTTATTAAACGTGTGCCACCTGACATTGTGCGCGACTAGGCCTAGCGGGCCTTGTGGTAAATCCGGGCCTGTCGATGTTCAGGTAGTAACTTGACTACATAATTTTTTCAGGCTTATACTTTTAATTGAGGATTAAATTAGCAACGATTTTATTCACTATAACATATTAATTATATTGTGTCATTTGTTCTCTGATAGACTCTAAATTTATTAAGTAGGTACAGGGTCAAGAATACGTCAAGCTTGACACTTAAGATTTAAATCCAACTCTATGCCGCCGCTTACGACAAGAACGGTCCAAAGTTCAAAGTGTCAAGCTTGACGTGCTCTTGACTGTACTTTAAATATTTATCCCGTATTTGGTTAAATTTTCATAATCATTGTTTCAAGAATTTTCACTTAGTAACTTCATTATCTGTAGTAAATATTCAGTTTGTTCAAAACATACGGGTACAGCGCATAGTGAAATTATGTGGAATTATACATTATATATGGAACATTATATTAGGGGTTAAAGTATGAAATTGCCGTTTTATTGCAATAGGTTCTTTGAATTTTCATAGAATCTTCATGGTTTGAGGTTTTCGAATGAAACTTTTTTCAAATGGTTTCTGTGATTTTTTTTTTTTAAATTTGAAACATTTGAATATCGACTTTCAATTGTTTTTGTTATTCAATTTAGACAAGAAAGATGGATACTGCGAAAATTCGAGTGATTTTTGAATACGAGTTCCGACGCGGAACTAACGCGGCAGAAACAGCCCGCAATATCAATGCTGCGTTTGGAGAGGGGTCTACTAATGAACGCACCGTGCGATTGTGGTTTAAACGCTTTCGTGATGGAAATTTCGACTTAAAGAACGAGTCACGAGGAAGACCGCCCACACAGGTGAATAACGATGAATTAAGAGAGATAGTGGAAGCCGATCCTAGTCAAACTACCCAGGAATTAGCGGCGTGGTTTAACGTTACCTTACCCACAATATTGACTCACTTGCGTCAAATCAATAAAATAAAAAAATACGAAAAATGGGTGCCTCATGATTTGAGTGATCTGCAGAAAGAAACGCGTGTTGAAACTTGTGTTGCCTTGTTGAACCGGTACAGAAATGAAGGAATATTGGATCGAATTGTAACATGTGATGAAAAGTGGATTCTTTATGATAATCGGAAAAGAAAAATGCAATGGCTGACCACAGGTCAAATGCCACAACAGTGTCCTAAAGCAAAACTTGCCAATAAAAAGGTAATGGTAACTGTTTGGTGGTCTCAGCATGGTGTTATTCACTATAGTTTTCTCCGATCTGGTCAAGCAATAACGGCAGATGTCTATTGTGCCGAACTCCGAACCATGTTGACAAAACTAGCAGTAAAACAGCCCCGACTCATGAATCGATCTTCACCATTATTGCTCCACGACAACGCGAGACCTCACACAACACGAGAAACCATTTTGACCCTTCAGGAACTGCAGTTAGAAACCATTCGTCATCCTCCGTATTCACCAGATCTTGCTCCAACGGACTACCATTTTTTTCGTGATTTGGACAATTATCTACGTGACAAGAAGTTTTCTTCCCAGGAGGCAGTACAAAATGCTTTCACACAGTTTGTGCAGTCTAGATCGTCGGAGTTCTATCGCAAAGGCATTAATAACCTTCCCATTAGATGGCAGCAATGTATAGATAATAATGGCAACTATTTTGATTAAATAAATTTGTTAAAAATTTAAAAAATAAACAATTTAGATTTTCAGTACAAATCGGCAATTTCATACTTTAACCTCTATTATTATGGATATCTTCTTTCTTATTGAAATTATGTAAATTTTTACGGGCATATAAAATATTTGAGTAAACGTATTGTGATGCCACAGTCATGATACCAGTCTCCTTAAACTTTTCTCTGAGAGATACCCGAGAGCCTAGACAGTACACAGAACGAATCGCCCGTTTTTGCAATACAAATATGGTTTGAATATCTGCCGCTTTACCCCACATGAGAATCCCGTAGGACATTATACTATGGAAGTAACTAAAGTAAACTAGTCTAGCAGTACTAACATCGGTAAGCTCACGTATTCTGCGGACTGCGTATGCAGCGGAGCTTAATCTGCTGGCCAGGGACGATATATGTGGAAACCACTGAAGTTTACTATCTAAGGTCACTCCCAAGAAGACTGCTTTATTAACAAGGTCTAACTTTTCTAAGTTTATTTCTATGCTTGGACTAGTCGATTTTACGTTAGGTAATTCAAATTTAACACATTTTGTCTTCTTGGCATTAAGCAATAAATTGTTAGCATTAAACCAATAAACTACCTTAGAGAGGGTATCATTAATACGGTCATAGTTAATGTCATGTCTGTCTGTTTTAAAAATCAAGGATGTGTCATCAGCAAACAACACTATTTCGCAATGGTCCTTAACAAAGAATGGCAGATCATTAATATAAATCAGAAATGAGAAAGGTCCAAGTATTGAGCCCTGCGGAACACCCATTTTTACTGGAGAACCCAAAGAAGTCACTCCATTTATGTCTACTTTCTGAATTCTACCGTTGAGATATGACGAGACAAGTTTCGACGCCTTGCCATTTACACCGTAATGTTCCAGCTTCCTAATAAGAGTATTATGATCAACGCAATCAAATGCCTTTGAGAGGTCACAGAAAACACCAATAGCGTTCTGGGACCTTTCCCAAGCATCAAAGATGTGTTTTAGTAACGCTACCCCCGCATCGCTAAACGATCTACCACTAGTAAACCCGTATTGTTCACTATGAAAAATATGATTCCTACCGAAATAGGACAGTAATTGAGTTAGCGTAACCTTTTCGAATATTTTACTTAAAGCTGGTAAAATTGAAATGGGCCTATAGTTGCTAGGATCAACTTTCCTACCGCTTTTGAATAAGGGAATAACCTTGCTGTATTTCATTAAATCGGGAAAAACACCTTCGTCAACGCATAAATTGAAAGCTACAGCTAACTGTGGGGAAATGAGATTAATAACTGAGTCTATAACTTTAGTTTATATGCCCCAGAGATCTTCAGTTTTTTTAACATGTATTGACTTAAAAGCTTTTATGATGTCTTGTGGATTAACATGACGAAAATTAAACAAACTGCCACAAACGTTAACATTTTCCTTTAGGAGATCAATAGCAAGTGAAGGGGAGGAATTTAATGATTTTGTAGTGTTCACAGCAATTTCCGAAAAGAACGATTCAAAAGCTTGGGCTACTTTATCTTTAGATTTTATAAGTTTGCTGTCTAATTCTAAAACTATATCTCTATCGTGTAGTTTAACCCTGCCTGACTCTTTATTTATTATGCTCCAAGTAGTTTTAGATTTATTTATCGATTGT
>NW_020655595.1:17949-19397 GCF_003589595.1 Hyposmocoma kahamanoa | reverse complement strand
ATCTCCTGTCGCATGTCACGCGAACTTCAGGCATATATTTGTCTCACAAATGTGGGCGGAGCCAACGTCAAAACTTTTTTGGCATGCTCCCTCTTAAAGAAAGGCACCGAATGGCAATGGTATGACGGGAGCGACAAATGCTTTTCGGAAATAAAAAAATATTTGTCAAGCCGTCCTGTACTGCAATATTTAGATATGAGAAAACCAATTTTAATGTCAGTAGATGCTAGTAAAACCGGTCTAGGTGCATGATTACTGCAAGATAACCTACCGTATGTATGCTTCAAAAGCATTATACAAAGCCGAAAGAAAATATGCTCAAATCGAAAAAGAGCTTTATGTGGTGTTATTTGTTTGTGAAAGATTCAATGTTTATATATTTGGTAGATCAGAGATAGTTATTGAAACCGATCATAAGCCATTAATAAGCATAACGAAAAAACCGATTGTAGATTCTCCCGCGCGTTTGCAAAGAATGTTGTTACGGTTCCAGCGTTATACTTTTAAACTTGTTTATAAGCCAGGTAAATATATGCACATTGCAGACACGTTGTCGCGGGCGCATGAGGTTGGCGATTCTACCCCACTGAGTCACTTTGCAGACCATTCATTCAGTTCAGAGCACGACGAGGTGTGTACGGTGACTCGCGATATGATAGCAAAAGCGTCACACCAATTTGATGATGTTCAATTAGTGCGAATACGAAAATACACAGAAAAAAATGATGAATTATATTCACTTAAACAATATATTTTGAATGGGTGGCCTTCTGATAAAAATAAAATTATAGACGAGGTTAATCCGTATTGGAATTGCAAAGAAAATTTAACACAAGCTTTTGGTATTATTTAGAAGGATCAGAGAATAGTTATTCCTAAAACATTAAGAAAATAAATTTTAAATAACCTTCATATAGGGCATATGGGCACAGAAAAAAGTAAACGTAGTAATAGAGAATCTGTATTTGGCAAATATGATTCACAGTTGTGATATATGTTTATCACACCGAAAAAACTGTCAGAAGGAAATTTTACAGCCACATGACATTCCAGACAAGCCATGGGCTTAAAATAGGGACAGATCTATTTTATTTTAAACAAAAAAAATTATCGAGTTCTTAGGTTTTCGCGATTGTTACACATAGGAAGTGAAACTATTTTTCCGGATTTACATCGCGTATATTTGTTTTTTCAAACAAACCGACGTTTCGGGCCCTTTACAGGTCCCATGGTCACGGTTAGTTAGGCCAATATAAGAGAGTTTGCTAAAATGTCCATGAAATTCAGAAGACAAAGGTATTCAATCTGTAGTAATAAAAGCATTTGAGTTATAATTGTTTATCCTGTAATAACAGCTACAATCCAATTTTTTTTATTATATAAAAAATCCGTATAATATCTTTCCGTGGCTTAGTTGGTATAGCGTCTGGCACGGTAAGCTAGAAGAC
>NW_020655595.1:12058-17939 GCF_003589595.1 Hyposmocoma kahamanoa | reverse complement strand
TTCCGTGGCTTAGTTGGTATAGCGTCTGGCACGGTAAGCTAGAAGACGTCGGTTCGAATCCGGCCGGATCGAAGGAATTTTTTCTGAGTGTTCGATCTTTGTATTAATAATTAAAATGGTGATTTAGAAGCAAGTAAATTGCACGTGTCTTTTTTTGTTTTGAGGAGGATGATGTTATATTATTATTAAGTTGAAGGTATTTGCCAATTCCAACAACCATCGTTTTATTACACGTTACATTTACTACATTTTAGTTCGAGTTGCATTGAATAATTGCTAGCTGGCCATCTGTTGATAAAAATAAAGAAAAACCCGCCATTTGCAAAACCCATAATCATTGTGTTGTGAACCATATTTTTTAATAAAACGAAGTAAACAAATTAACACGGTATTTATTTACTCGCAAATGTGATGAAAAACATTGTATGTATTACGAACGTTAAAAAAATACAAACTCGAGTTATTAAGGCCCTCAGCCTTCGGCTTCGGGTATCGTTAGTAATTTCTTATTTACCGTCCTTAATACACAATGTACTATTATTACACCTTTTTATTCTTTTAATGTCTTTATATTTCTGATTTCTCCCACGGTTGGGCTTTATTGAAGTGTCGGTTTTATCTGAGAACGTTCCATCTTCTGCTTCTACCTGAGCTGGTCCTCGTACTCCTTTAGTTTCTCTTCTGCGCGTACGCGTGCTGCGATCTCCAACTGCAGCTTCTCTCTGTTCAAATACATTATTTTGTTAAGTCGATCTGTAAAATTACTCCTGTGGTACTGTGACGTCTATGCTACTTTGTATAGGGATAGCTTAATAAAACAACGTTTGTTTAAGTGTACGTTTGAGATTTTTTCTAAGTGTTTTTTGTATTAACAATTGTAACAAACTAGAGGAGTAACTTCACAATAAATAATTGAATATCAATTCAATAAAAATTTAAATTCAGTGACTACCGACATCTCTCGGTAGCCTGAAAAGTATCTAACTGGGTGACGAAATGCTTTCGTAGATTTCTCATAGATGGCGCTACGGCTAAAAAGTCGTTGAAAAACCAAATACAAAGATACGACAACAAGCACAGAAAAATCCGTGAGCGCTGGTTCGTTCCGTGACTTAGCGTCTGCCACGGGTTGCTAGAAGATGTCGGTTCGAATCCGGCCGGATCGAAGGAATTTTTTCTAAGAATTCGATCTTTGTATTAATAATTAGAACTAACTAGTGGAGTAATTTCACAAAAAATAATTTAATATCAATTCAATAAAAATTTAAACGTTTATTTACTTTACGTACGTGTGCGATACGTCCGCTCATACCACTAGACAGTGTCGCAGAGGCGGGAACGGCGGGCCGCAGCGTAACTTATATGTCTGTTGTCTATGGTACATTATGTTTATACACTACAGGTACATGTTAATTAAAATGAGAATAGTCTAAACAGAAGATCGCACCTCTGAGCCTGCTTGGCGAGCTTCTCTTCGCGGGCCTGCGCCTTCATCTGCGCAACCTCTATCGAGTCGGGCTTGCGCCGGCGCATGAATAGCTCGTGGTTGCCCTTGGACAGCGCCAGGATGCACTTGTTCACGCGCTCGTGCGGGGCGACGATCACATAGTCCGGTATTTTTTTGTCCATGGGCTTAATTATGAACTTGTTGTCGTCGAACTTTATGTCGCGGATCTCTGACCAGGGGAACTCAGTTTTCGGAGTACATCTGGAAAGTTAGAAATAAATAAGTTAGGTATTTCTCCTGACTACGTGTTAGAATATCTAAATACATTGCTGTTTTGGTTTTTCATTTGGACATTACATTTCACAAGCTAACCTACAGACGAAAGTAAGAGTGTTTTGTCAGTGTGTATATCTGTTGTGTTGTGTGTTTGTCAGGGTATGTCACGTGATATCATTGTGCGAAATGACGGGACCAACAAGTCGTGCTGGTGGTAAGCGACACGCCCATAACAGTTGCAGTGTCACTCAGAGCTTTAAATTGCAAAGATCTGAGTGGCACTGCCACAGCGGCCGTCACCCTGAGACATAAGTTCATAAGTCCCATGTGCCTGTAATTTAATCAGACACCGAGGCAGTAAAATAAGTAAACGTAAGGTGTTTTCAGAGTGCCTTATACATGGGCACGCGCTGTTTTTATGGCCCTATTCCACGCGTAAGCTTATTACCGAGGATATCGCCAGAAAAGATAGATTTAATTTCAAAGGAGCTTTCGTTCGCGACTGTACTTAGCGAAATGCGTTTGCAAAAGCTTTTCGTCCCAATTGCAGTCTAATCTTTTGAGTGGATCATGTTTACTTAAATATGTTAATACAGTACGGTAATATCCTTTAGAGGAGAGAAGTGCTTTTAAATACAAGATTTGAAAAAAATGTCGTTAGGGTTTTTTATGGTTAACTTTTGAATTTATATTTTTCCCGTAGTAATACAGTTAACCGCAACCTATGCGGGTTGACAAGTCCCATGTACCTGTAATTTCACCAGCACCCTTGTCCTTCTAAATCGGTACGCAGTAATGCTAACATTATCGTTTGGCGGCAGAAATAGGTAAGGTGGCAGTATTTTCCTGGACATACTCTTTTACAAGGAGCTCTACTGCTACTAATTTAATAATAAGGAACTAACAAGTCGTATTTTTCGTAGATGTTAAGTCCGGCCTTGTTAACACCGAGCCACAGGTCGCCTTCTGCCTTGTTGCGCATATCGAAATAGCTGACGCCATACATCGCGAGGTCTTGCGCGACTTTGAGGTACTCCATCATGGCGTCTTCGTTCGACATGCCGCGGTGCTTTTGCCACCAGTTTGTGATGCTCTGTTCGCATTCTTCACGGGAGATCTGTGTGAGGAATATTTGATTATTACGATGTTCTAAAGCACCGGAAAGTTAGTCAAATATTATCACAGTTAACATTTTTTTTAATATACGTATAAGAAATAAGTGCGCATATGACCTCCATTCACTCTCGCCGTGACAAGGTCCAAGTTATAGCGTTCGGAGAACAAATCTGCAGGCAGAGAATTCCACTCCCTAGCTGCTCGCCATATAAATTTGGAAGCGAAATGCCTCGTGCGAATCCTGGGTATATCCACGACATAGGGTTGGAAACCCAGCCCACATCTAGTCCCCCGATGATGGAAAGGGAAGGCGGAATCAAATTATGCCATTGCATGCATGAACTCGAGCTAACTCGGTTGACCCGCTCCGCCCGCCGCCGAACCGAATACTTCGTTCATACAGCGCGTCGGTGACCTTCAGAGCACGCTCGAGTTGTGAGCTACAGGCGAGTCGAGTTATTTTAACTCGAGTTACTCCCACAAGGAGTCACCTCGAGCTACACTTTGTGAACTTGAGCTAACTCGGTCGGTTCGGTCCCGATCGTGTCCAACTCGGTGAATCGTCGGTTCGAGTTCTACTCGCGACTCGCGGTTGCTCAGTCAAACACCGAGTCGAGTTAACTCGAGTTCGCAGTCAAGTCAACTCGAGTAGCTCGAGTTGAAACAAATACAACTCGTCCCATGGCTATTGCAAACGCGATGCAAGCGCGTGGCTTTATCAATACAAACGTTTCGTTACAGTAAAATAGTTATTTGTTTATGCAAGGCTGCAAAGTTGTTGTTTGACGCGGGTACTTGTAGTGAAATTTGAGCAAGTGAAAGAAGCTAAGATTCCTGAGTGTAGGGAGGGTTTCAAGGCGCGAGACGCAAAACAACTTTTGAACAGCGTTCGGTTAGGTATTTAATGTGGTGTTAGTGTTTGTCTGTCAATGTAGTGTGTAGTTGTATGCAGCAAATACCAATCGCCTGCTGTACATGAATTTATGGTAAGATAATAACTACTCTATCAGAATCTAACGGAGAGACCTCAAGGGTCGTCTTACGATCTATCAAGTGTAGCCCTACAACCTAACGGTGTGTAGCCTAACCTAACCATAAATATATAAATGGAGAGATATATAGTATAAGTAAGGAAGTCTGTCACCAGGAGACCTAAGGTGACAAACGGGAGTTGGGAAGGAAATTAGGATGTACACGTCGTGCGATGTGTACAGGAATGGTTTTCTCACTGCCGGTCAAGCAGACTCACAAGACCGATCTACTGATGGCTAAAGGTGTCTTGGCCACAGTGAGAGGAGTAGCAGGTAGTACGTCACTAAGCAAGCAGATGAGTTAAAATCAGATGGTATTGGTTAACTAACTTTATTTACAATATTTACTGACTATTTATACAATATTTGTTTATACTACATTATAATAAGTTTTCTTAGTGTGCTATGGGTGTTATTGATGACTAGGTTGATTTTTGTTAATTGGCATAGTACGTGACTATGCTGCACTTGTTGCAAAAGAATGATCATTCGAGAGGGAATATTTCCCAGTGCATGGAAGGAGGCGCATATAGTTCCCATACATAAAAAGGGGTCAAAATCGCGTATACAGAATTACAGACCCATATCGATTTTGAACATTTTCGCTAAGCTTTTCGAGAAACTAGTCTTCGATATTATGTATCCCACGATTGCATCAAACGTCAGTGAACAACAACACGGTTTTCTAAAACACCGTTCTGTCAACTCTAACTTGGGAGAGTTCATAAATTATGTCCTCAGAAATATGGACAAGCGCTCGCAGGTTGACGTGATCTATACAGATTTCGAAAAAGCCTTCGACCGTGTGGATCACGTCATACTGTTAAGAAAATTGCATACATTAGGCATACATGGAGACCTTTTGCGCTGGGTAAAATCGTACGTAACTAAGAGACGACAAGCTGTAGTTGTTGGGGGCTTTAAATCTAACTATGTAATTGTACCATCCGGGGTGCCGCAAGGATCTCATTTGGGGCCACTACTGTACAACGCGTATCTCTACGACATACATACTTGTTTCGCGAGCTCGAGATTCCTTCTGTACGCAGACGATAAAAAAGTTTTCTTGAGGGTGAACTCAATTACCGATTGCCATGATATACAGGCTGATTTGAATAGACTTTCGGAATATTATGCGCGAAACCGTATCAACGTAAACACAGATAAATGTGTACAAATCACGTTTACCCGCAAAACTAAACCAATTTCGTTTTGCTACTCGATTTGCGGTAGACTGGTGCAGAGGGTAGACCAGGTCCGTGATTTAGGTGTAACACTTGATAGTAAACTGTTATTTGATAAACACATAGACTTTATTATTGATAAGGCGTACCGGAGCCTGGGTTTCGTTATGAGAGTGTGCAAACCTTTCGATAATATATGCTGCATTAAAATGGTGTATAATGCATACGTTCGTAGCGTACTTGAATTTGGCAGTGTTATATGGACTCCTAAATATAGTACTTACATAAATAGTATTGAACGCATTCAGAAGGTATTTATTAGACATATAAACTATAGAACTAAAAAACAGTTTTTATCGTACGCAGAAGCATGTAAATATCATCGCATGAATGCCCTTGAGGATCGTAGAATATTGCTGGACATGACTTTCCTTAGTGATGTGGTCAACAGTCGCCTCGACAGTTGCCTCCTAACATCATCAGTAGGATTAGAAGTACCCCGACGAATCCCTCGTTTCCCCATTCAAAGGGTTTTTTGTGTTCCTGTCAGTCGCACAAATTATGGCCAGAACGAACTAATTTCGCGCATCACTAGTCTGTATAATACCACCTACAGTGACATTGATATTTTTGCGAACTCAAAAACAGCTTTTAAAAATAAAATTCTTAAGAAATTAAATAATTAAATATTTAAAATTTAAGTTAACTTACTTATTAATAATTATTAATTTACTTTTCATATACACGCACACATGTACACACACACGTACACACACACATACACACACACACACACACACACACACACACACACACACACACACACA
>NW_020655595.1:0-12048 GCF_003589595.1 Hyposmocoma kahamanoa | reverse complement strand
CACACACACACACACACACACACACACACACACACACACACACACACTCACATAAACAACACCTGTTCATCATCTACACAATGAAGAACAAGTCATACTACTACTAATGTATATTTCACAGTCATATAATATATACTTTTTTTACAAGTTTTAGAGTACATATAAACATGTCAAAATTTATTATTAACGGAAATTTGTAAGTTTGAAAAATGTTTGTGGTATCCTGTAATTGGCGTAGTTGTTTGGTATTGTTTATCTTTCAAATTGTTAATATATTGTAAGCTGTTGGATGCCCGAAATAAAATAAAATAAAATAAAATGATCTGTTGACGAGGCTAGTTTTTGTAGCATTTTATTCGAGGTCGCTATTTTGCAGTTTCTTCGTTGTTTATATTATGTTCAACCTTGAACAACTTTACTGCCGAGAGAAACACACAACTTTTCACCTCACTATAGCGAGGAAAATGGAAAATGAAAGAAAAACAGTTGAATAAAAAACATTAGTTTTTTAATTAACTATGAAAAAGTTTATCTTCGGATGCGTTCTGAATTTACACCTCATCAATATTTATAGTCGCTTGTAATTTTATTTTGGGTGATTAAGTGATTATTGAAATTATTTTAGTTCTTCGACGAATTGAAATTTAATAAACACCAAGATATCATTGTCAATTTAATGTCAACAATAATAAGAATAATATAAATAAATCGCGTAGATGGACGTGACATTTCTTTTTTTTTTCATCGAAAGAAAAAGTTAGGTGCACCACAGTTCAAAAATCTTTTTCACGCTAGGGTGCAAAAACGCTTTGGCTCGCAGATTTCCAATGAGAAAGAAAGCCTTTCCGAGGTAGTGAGGTGAAAAAAATATTTATGTACAACTGACCTTGTGCTTATCGCTGACGCTTTGTGGCAGCAGACGCTCGTTCGCGAGGAACCCGGGTACGTGTAACGCGGGATTGTGGTCCCCATGCTTGACCTGCAACGCGTAGGACGCCAACAGCTCCGACGTCTCCGGCGGGCAGTATATTATGTCAGAGAGGATGCTATTCTTCACCTGTGACACAGATTATTTAGAACTTTGTTGCATTTATACAGGCTGTATATTTGAAAGTGGGACATACTTATAGAGTGCGTTCTATTCCTGATTCTCAACCCAAAGAAATAATAAACTAATTAACTTAAACTTTACAAAAAATATTTTTTAATTTTTTTTTATCGACTACTACTTGAGCACAACATTAGTTATCGAAATCTATGCACATCACTATTATTGCTCCGACGCAGCGGCGAAAAGCAAAGCACAGGTCGGGGGTGAGAACGCGGGCGCATACGCGAAATTGCTCAGTCCACGCGCGACCTTGATCTAACGAAGACACGTAAATTATTTGTCCTTCCGCTTGCCCGATCGCCGCAAAATGGGTATTTATTCTAACGTGGAATTGACTGAGATGGTGCGACTTTACGCAATAAGTGGTGATAGTGTGAGGCAAGCTATTGAAATGTTCCCAAATCGGAGTTTACGCGGAGGAGTTGAACAGTGTTTCGACACTGTTGCGTTGCGTGAGAGGATTATCTCAGCATTTTATACTGTGAGACAAAATGTGTTTGTGTTGTACAATTTAAAACAAAATTTACTATGCCGTGCTAGACTATGCATTGTGGAAAACGGTGGACATTTTGAACACTTGCTCCGTACCACGTAAGTGTAAATAAACTATAAATAACTAAAAAATCAATCATTGTAATTAATTTGATTTCACATTTTTAACTACGCCAAAAACCTCAATTCTTATTAAATGATAACTACTTACTAAAACATTTCGATGATAGTTCAAGTAAAAAACAATTAACATAACCTAAAACGTAAATGTGAAATCATTGTTATTGTTGCTGTCTCACTCGGCGCTCGCTTGGTAGCATTCCCATTGCACTCGAAATTAAGCGTAAAGGGAATCGGTTTATTCCTATCTACACTTCAAAACACATTTGTTGATTTATTTTTTGTTCTATCACATATCCTAATTTTATTTTAGTCTATGTTAAGTTGTAACATGATTTACTATGACATGTATGAATATGTCTCACTTTCAAATATACAGCCTGTATAGTAATGAGTGTTAGAAAGAATAAATATTTAATACTTTCTGCTAAACCTACTTAGGTTTCTTTTACGATGGGACTAACGAATCGTCAGCTTGGTTCCAAGCAACATGCATGTCCGTAGCACTTCCAGAGCCATTCAGAGCTTTGAATCGCAGAGATCTGCGGGGCAATGCTACTGCTCCCGTCTCCCTGTGACATAAGTTAACAAGTCCCGTGTGCCTGTATATTCACCAGCACCTTTATCCTGTCTTGCGCCGCGTTGTTTAAATTAATAAGTCTTTTTGGTGAAATTTTTAATAACAAAAATAAAATTTAAATTTTTACGTGTTTGTGCAAAATAGTCTCATATTCATATTAATTTTTTTACCAAACCTTACAACATTTTCAACCATTTTCATCATTTTATTTAGGGTGCACTACCTTTATACTTACGTCATAGGCAAGTTGATTACGACTTCGCGCATTAACTGCAAAAATGCAGTCAATCTGTAGAGTTTATTAATTATTATTCCTGGAGCCTTATTCTAATATGTTAATTTAAAAATGTTAGCTTATGTTTTCTGGCCAGTTTTCTTTCAGCTGTTTTATAGAAGTTGTTTAAAGAATTATTACCTGAAGGTAGAAGTACTTGACGGTGATGTCCTGGATGAGTTCGTTAGCGACGTCTTCGGGGAAGAATTTGGCAAGGAACTTGAACTGCAGCGGGTCCTCTTTCTTCACGTGTTGTTGCATTACCTGGAAGAAAATATTAGTTTGTTATTTGTTGGATACTTTATAAAGTCTGCTAAGTACAGCCCACATGGTGTCATAACTGCAGTAGTTCAGGCACATCTATGTAATTCAAGTCACATGATTGGTCGCCTTGAATTATTAACATCACTCTCAATGCACTGAGAAAAATCCAATGTGAATTGGATAAAAATTAAGGTTAGTCCCATAGGCGCTTTATGAGAAGGTTCTGGGCGCGATTCCGATTTGGGCCAATTTATGAGACAAACATTTTTTCCCCCAGAGTTGTCGTTATTCTGGTATGTATACGGAAGGGATTCAGCAAAAACTATCATCCACTATTCTGGTACCAATTACTTATATGCATTTAATAGATACATATTATTTACTGCGTTGTACTTGTTGTATAGATACGAACCAAGAATATCGAAAAATCTTTCGGCAAATGAAGTAATGATGAGATCCCTGTATCCTACGGTGGGGAACAGGGCTTTCTTAAGATTTCTTACAAAATAAGACAATAAGAGACGAGTTTAAGCCAAAGGGGAAAATTTACAAGACCGTGATTAGACCTGTCATGTTGTATGGATCAGAATGTTGGGCGTTGAAAAGGGAGCATGAACGAACTGTGCATGTAGCGGAAATGCGAATGTTGAGATGGATGTGTGGAGTGACGAGAAAGGATAAGATAAGGAATGAGTACATCAGGGGAAGTTTGAAAGTGGCGCCAGAGACGGAAAAGATGGGGAGTAATAGGTTAGCGTGGTATGGACATGTCATGCGGAGGGAAGAATGTCATGTGACAAGAAGAGTGCTAGTTATGAATGTGGAGGGATATAAGGGGAAAGGAAGGCCAAAGAAAAGATGGATGGATTGTGTGAAAGATGACATTGATAAGAAAGGTGTGAGTATAAAAATGACGGCTGATAGCGGAGAGTGGAAGAAAAATACATGTTGTGCCGACCCCACCTAGCGTGGGATAAGGACAGGAAGAAGAAGAAGAATAAGAGACGAGTTTAATAGGTGGTAATTGTTGGGTAGCAAACCGTAAACAATATGGAAGTGAACGAAGTCGAGGATAAACATAAAAATTTTGCGTATATATTTTGTAAACTCTTTAGTCGATCAGCTGGATTCGGTATATGTTATGGCACTTTCTATTCTTTTATTCATAGTTCGACTGAGTTGCAAAAATAAACGTTTTTAAATATTTTTGTACAATCAAAAAATGGCTTAATGTAAACTTACTGCTATAGAAAATGGAGAAAAATGTATTTCAATATAAACTAACCTTCTTGTCCAGTTTGATCCACGCGACGCCGCCTTTAGAATCGGTGTACTGTAGACCGAAGAACCAGACCTCCCGAAGGCCAATGGTCTTCACCACTTGGTCGAAGAGCTGCTGTCCAGTAGTGGTCTTCAGTATCACGAACTCCAGCTCCGCGTCAATCGTCGTCACCCGGACGTTCATCTGAGGATACATCAGAACAACTGTTGGTTCAATTATTGGACCTAAAAATAGAGTACTTTACGAAAGCACGGACGACACCTTTGAGTTTTTTAATATTGTGACATTCATTACATATTGTTACATTATATCGTTAATAGTTTATGGCATAAGTGGGCGGGAGCTAGTAAAACCACTCTTAAATGCATCGAACGTGCCCAGAGGGCCATACTAAAGGTTGGTTTCTGTTTACCGTATCATTATCACCGGCTGTGTGTTGTGAATGCCTGAGATTTTGTGAAGCGATGCATGATAGTGAGTCAAGTATAGCGCTATAGTTTAATTTATTATTTCAGTGTTTGGTTTTTTTTAATTTTTTTTTTTATTGTTATTTTTTAATTAGTTTGGTTTCACGGCACATTGGTTATGGAACTGTAATGCCGTGTAAACATGTTTACAATAAATAAATAAATAAATTATCCTTCTGTGAAACTCTACTAAAAGTGCAAAGTTCTAACACTAAGACAGTTGTTTATAGTTCACGTCGTCCTAAAAAAGCATGGTCAGATTATTTATAAGATAGATAGATAGATAAAACGTTTATTTGGATCTACGGACATATACATAACAGAAAAATATGTAATACAATAAAAAAAAGGAAAAAAAAACAGCAGAGTCGCAGCACTGCCGAACACCCAGTTATGTATGTGTGCTGTAACAGCGCAAAAAGGCCATAGCTCAGCGTTGGTGTTTACTCAGGAGCAAACCGCTGATTTTCAGCTATAACCTAGAGGATTCCGCGGATACGACAACCAGTTAGCTGACGCCATTTTCATGTTGTATAAATTAAACAAATAATAATTTCGAAACTAAATAAATACGGAAGATAATATAAACATAATAAATAATATTTTTTTTTTAGATTTGATTTAACTGTATTAATTAAATTTTTATTGAATTGATATTCAATTATTTTATGTGAAATTACTCCACTAGTTTGTTATAATTATTAATACAAAGATTTATTAATAGAAAGAAAAGAAGAAAAAATACCTTCGATCCGGTCGGATTCGAACCGACGTCTTCTTCGTGCCAGACGCTATACCAACTAAGCCACGGAACGAACCAACGGACCTCAAGATTTTTTCTATGTGCTTGCGTCGTGTCTTTGTATTTGGTTTTTCAACGACTTTTTAGTCGTAGCGCCATCTATGAAAGATTTAACTGTTTTAATTGATTTAACTGTGTTAATAATATAACCAAATTATAAATTGAATTAAATGTGATTATTATATAAAAGACAATTTAATTATATATATAATGTATGTTGCTATTACACAATGCTATAGGCATGAATGGAATGCTGTAGGCAATTTTCGCTACCTAAGCAAAGCGCTGTGGAATACCCTTGTTTTGAGAGTCTAGAAGAAGTGCCTTTACCTTGAAAGTGCATTCAGATTTTAGAAGTCTTAAAGGTGGTTTTTTTTTTAAATTTTTTTTTATACATGACAGGCAAATGACTCCACTCTACCTGATGTTAAGTGGAAAGTGGTATCCAAACGCGAAGGAACCTAGTGGAGCGATGAAACCCTCACTGCACTAGCCACCTCCACCCTGCCTGCCTACAATATGCCTCTTCACGCCTCGTTTGAAGGATCCCAATATCATATCATGGTGGGATATTATTCCAACAACTTGTTGTTGTTCATTTTTTACTTTTTTTTTTTTACTTTTTTTTTAGTTGTAGTTCAGCCACTACTGTCCACTGCAGGTCAAAGGCCTCTCTACCCTTTTTCCACTCTTCGCGAATTAACACCGCTACAGGCCAAGACCTCATATACGCGTCCAATTCGTCACGCCATCTCGTTCTGGGTCTTCCACGGCTTCGTCTTGCGTTGGGTGGGATCCACTCCGTCGTGTTCTTTGCCCACAGCTCGTTTGACATGCGGCAGACGTGTCCCGCTCAGTTCCATTTTAAGCTCGTGGCTTTATAGCCAACGTCAACGAATTGTGTTTTGGAGCGCAGTATGCTATGGAGTCCACAGCAAGTAAAAATAATTATATTAAACCTATGTCAGACACGTAACGTTGGTGTTTGCATCGACCTATTACTTTGGTCATAACATCTAACAACATTTTTTCCGTACGCAAATACGACAACAATATTTTATTGTATAGAATTTAAAACTTTTGTGGTTCTTCACTAAATTATTATAATTAATATCAGGTTTCTTACCACGGTATGACTTCTTTTTATTTTCCCGATATTTCGGAGCGGTTGCACGTTCCATGGTCACGGATTGACTGGACGGCGGCAGATGACAGCTTTAAGAGCAGACATATCTGTCTACCCTCTTGCGCTGTCGACGACTACCTTCATCGCGATTTGTTGTGGCGTTACCATTGTCACTCATTTTTTTCACACAAACCACACTCACTGTATCCACACGCGAAACTGAACTCGAGGTGTTTTTGTTTTTATTACTGCACGCACTAACGACCGGATTCCATGCACTGGACAGTTTAAAATACTATTTTATTGTTCTCTACTAGCTTTCTAATAAAATGGTAACGTAGGTCGATGTGTTTGTTTCGACTATGATATGTATTTGCGCACTTTAGTTATCAGTATTCACTGGACAACGCCATGTATTCAGCCTCCGTGGAGGACAAAGCAACTGTGAGTTGCTTTTTGGAATCCCACAACATCGGTGAATACATACATATGAATACATAACCAGTATACGATCGCCTGTCACGACTGTTGACCCAGTCAGCATCGATGAACCCATATAGAGACTTTCCAGTCTTTTTAAATGTAAGACCGTAGTCAAACATACCTTTTAGATATTGCAGGACATGTTTAGCAGCAGTCCAATACGCCTGCAGAGGGTTCTTATTTAACTGGCCAAGGAAACTTACTGCAAATAAAATATCGGGCCTCGTATTGATAGTCAAAAACTTCAGGCAACCCATCAAGTTTTGATCAGCAGGTCAACACTAATGTCCGTAGGAGTAGAAACAGTTTTGCACTCCGCCATATTAAATGGGTATTACGTTTCTAATATAATATACTTTAAGGAGTAATTTCATGGTAAACGTTAGAACCACTCAAACCGAATATTATCATATTTATCCAAGCACACCAAAAATTTCATTAGTGCTTTTTAAGTGCAGGATTTGCGGTGCATTACTGCATTTTATTTGAGATGTTTTTGTTGGTAGTACGGAGCGTATTTATTTAGCAATGCAGAATAAAAATTTTTATTTATAAAAACTTGTATTTAAACTGAATCCTTTTCTAATTTGCGAAACCAAATAGCCGCCATTTTGCGGTAGGAGGAGCGCATCGCGTGAGCAGTTATTCAGGGTAAACTTAAGAAACGCTACTTACGGTATGTTTTCAATTAATAAACACCGAAATCACCAGCCCAAACAATAACACACACGATTGTCGTGACGTATTTTTGAAGTTGTTTATTTTTTTTAAATGACAGACCCAGGTATTGAAAACTTTATGGTTTGCTAGAGTAGTTACCGAAATAGCCATTAATAATAGTTCTTCTACCTGTAATAACTTCGATATCCGATAAACTGCATGTATCGCGTGAGCGGATAAATAGAACAGTAACTTACAGGTGTTCTTTCCCTTAAAATGTACCTTTTAACGGGTCCCACAGGCGTTTTTTCTTCCTCAACTGGTACTGTTGAAATTGTAGGGAGAAGACGGGCCACAGACAAGAGTGGTAGCGTAGCAGCAGTACTTGTACTCACTACAGGGTCAACTGAACTGCCTTGCACCTGTAAATTATTGTTATTAGCAGGGAGAACAATATTTTGACGAACCAATCTTATCGCTTGAGAAACAATCCTCTAAAAATACTACATCCCGTTCTTAAATACTTTTTCTTATATTGGTGGGATCATGAAGCCTATACAATTTGTTATCGTCGCAATAGCCAACGAATATGTACTGTTTTGCTTTAGCGTCTAACTTTTAGCGATTAGAGGACGGTACATAAACGTATGCACGACAAACAAATATTATAATATAGCGCCTTGTCGTCGAGTTGCCTACACCAGCCCGTTACACCAAGTACCAAGTACCAAACAAATATTCGTAAATGAGAGAGATTTGGCTTTCTATTATACCAAATCTCGTCGGAGTACGATTTCCTAAAACTCTATGAGGGCATCTATTTTTTTTATAATATTAAGTGACGTGGTGCGCCTGATGGTAAGCTACACGCCTGTCCATAACAGTTGCAGTGCGACTCAGCGATCTGAGCGACTCTAAGACATAAGTTGACAAGTCCTTGTGCCTGTAATTTTACCAGTACCCTTATCCTTCAAAACCGGAACACAGTATTGGTGACAATACTGCTTGGCGGCAGAAATAGGTAAGGTAGTAGCAGTACGTAACGCTTCTTCCCAGAAGGCCTTTGGTAGACTACTATCTTTTAACATGCACCTAGCCTTCACCACTAAGGACCCAAGACTCTTTTGCCTATAACCTTTACAATATCGTGTTTGTACATAGGACAACCTGTCTTATGAAAAACAACAGACTTGCTTCGATCGTTACCGGGCGTATTATACCGATTTAGGGAACGTGATGTACTGAAGTCCTAATTCGAAAGAAAAAAAAAATTTCTTTTTATCACATTTTGCGATATAAATTACATCAATGTATCATGTGGACTGTCAGAAATGAAATCGTAGTTAATAATATTTTTCAAAAAAATCATTAAGTATATTTAATACATGTCCAAAACCAAATCATATCCCCAGCAAGTTGGTCATATGTTCCTATATTCCTAAGCAAATACTACTTATATCCATTTCACTAATCAGAATTAAAACACTCGCAGTGCGGGTAGACAAATAAGACGGTAGTTTCTCTGTTTAATACTCTCATTAGTTGATGAAGCTATAAATAAGTGAACCATCGTAGTACTCGTATTTGTGCTGTAAGTGCAGTTCAATTCAGGAAGACCTACTATTTCATAAAAGATGAAAACATATAGGTATGTATAAGTTTACGAGTATATTGATATGTCTTATGGTATTAAAAGTGTTGTGAAGTGTATTTTAGAAAATTTACTACTTATTTTCTTTTTTTATCATCGACTTACAATTATATGGACGTCGGATCCGCGCTAAAAAGTGTTCGAACTTATAGGGCGTTAAAATCGTATACAGAGCGTCATTCACGCTTTAGTCTTCGTTTGTTCGACTAACAGCGAAGCAAGCAAAATTAGACAGTACTGCGATGACATTACAATTTAAATTCAACGTTTTAGTTTCTTCGTATTCCTTTACATGTCACTACGTTTAAATAGGTTGACTTGGGACATTTTTTTCGTGGTTTTTGTATTAGACTCGTCGTCCATTTATTTGTAAGTCAATGTTTTTTATAAAAAAACAAATAGGCATTGGTCCATCTCACCTGCTGGAAAGTACCGATGAGGTCGAGGATGTAGCAGGCACATCTAAATAATGCCTACTCACTCTCGCCTTGAAAAGGTCCAAGTTATAGCGTTCGGGGAACAAGTCTGCCGGCAGGGAATTCCACTCCCTAGCCGCTTGCCATATAAATGAATATACACATATATATACGAATCCTGGGAATATCCACAACATAGGGATGGAACCCCAGCCCACGTCTAGTCCCCCGATGATGGAAAGGGTAAGGCGGAATCATATTATGCAATTCCATCGCACATCTCCGTGAATATAATATCCTGTAGAATACCGATAAGCGTGGTTGCCGCCATGCTCGGTAGCGAGGAGTCCTGGGAGGCGGTGGCCTCCTTTTGCACAGAGGTTATGTCGCAAAAGGAGGCCGCGGAGCACCCGCACCCGCTTCGGCGCAGACGTACGGGGAGAAGGCGAAGGCAGTTCGCTGCTCGCCTGATCCCCTAGTGAGGCCAGCGGGCTCTGGACAGGGACTCCGGAGCCTGCATTGCACGGCCTTACTCGTCTGGGGGGCGGACCGGAGGACAACCGACTCGCCCCTCCGTTGACGCGGGAGTCCTAGCGCAAGCGGCCGGGCGTGGTGAATGTTCACCGATCCCACGGCGCCGACTGAACCGGCGAGAGGGAAACCCGGGGGGGTTTTAGTGGGGTAGACCCTCCAGTTTGGAGGGAGAGTCCCCACATAAAGATATCCCCCGTCAAAAAAAAAAGGCAACTCTGTAAGCCTCTTGGCACGCTTGTCTATTGAATCCAAGGTGGCCAGTTGGTACAATGGCCAATACGATCTAGACTATTCTAGACGATTCGACTAGCCTTAATTTTGATTCGCATATAAACCGCATTGAAATGAATCGATTCAAAAAATTGCTAGATCGTAAGTAATTTAATCGATCTTCATAAAATGGAATCGTAATGTGCATGCCTATTATGTTCATTCGTTCTATATAATAATAATAACGCACACACCCCGACAATACCGACGACGCTGCTGTACCTGTCGCGACGACATTACTCCACGAAGTCTGAGGAGATAGTGGAGTACATCTGGTTAAAAGCCGAATACACCTTGAGGGTCAACCGATTGGAGTCCCGCCACAACGTGAATTTTATTTCGTTCCAGGGGGTCGATTCAGAAACCTTACTAACTCAGTTGTCGACCAATTTCTTTTAATTTTTATTCACAATAACCAAATCGTCAAACTGTCGTATTCGAAATAGAAATAACGTCACTCCCGTACGATTACTCGAGCTTCTCGACCGGCAAAGGCTACAAACGTTAAACAAAACAGTTATCGAATGAAAGTTACCGAACGTCCTATTGTTTACGAAGCAAGAATGTAATATGGAAATCTCTTATTATTTTAAATAAAGTCTGGATTTTGTTTAATTTTTATTAAACCTTTGTCAGTCTATCCGGCTCGAAGGACCAATAATTCAACTTTTGCCAGTCTATCCGGCTCGAAGGACCAATTGAAGAATAACGGCGCCGATCCGTAATCTGTCGAGGAACCGCCTTCGATATCCTTCCTCAAAGGAATCTTCCTTAATCTTATGAAGGGGACTGCGTATTCAAATAAAAAAGTTACGGCGATCTGACTTACAACATGAACACGTCTTAATACTAAGAGCGCAAGAATGCGAATGAAGCTAAACAAAAGCCAAAGAACAAAAATACCAATATTCGCTTATGCTTATACCGGTACGGTGTCATATCAATTGGTCGCTACGCTTCTCGGCCAATCAGAGCTGCTGAATTATTCATTTTCCTCTCAATTCTAGCTCTGACCGGCCAGACGCGTACGGCTGTCCGTAACATCTTTATTAATTTATTTTAATGCAAAACTAATGCATACCTATATTTTAGACCATTAAAGCCTTAAAAATGTATTATATAAAAGAATTTTCATTTTTCTTATAATCTATTTCACCGACCAACTTCGTAAACGCTGTCGGATAACGTATCCGAATTTGAATCCTAAATATTCAAAGGCTACAAACGTTAAACAAAACAGTTATCGAATGAAAGTTAAAATGATTTAAATCCGAATGTTTAACTCGAATATTCTGAATAGCTCGGAAAACGCCCTTCCATTTGAGAACGATATCCAATCGTACGATTCGGTTAAAATATGGAAAAGTTCTGAATCGGGTGGCTGGTGAGAGTACCAACCGGACATCTTCCGACCTTCATGAAGGAGGAGTTTTGGTCGAAGGAGGTGTCATATATCGGCGATTCCGCGGCCGTTTACCTGACACCAGATTGCGTCACACGTCGCCGACAAGTGCAA
>NW_020655594.1:5493-11578 GCF_003589595.1 Hyposmocoma kahamanoa | reverse complement strand
TTAGTTGCACACTAAAAATGAGAAATATGGTAAGTATAGGTAAGACAGAGTTGTGTGAAACAAAAAAATGTGTGCGGATGAGAGTGTTTTTTTTTATATAATACCTAGTGACGAGACGAACAAGTCTTGCGCCTGGTGGTAAGCGACACGCCTGTCCATATCAGTTGCAGTGCCACTCAGAGCTTTAAATCGCAAAGATCTGAGGGGCACCCCCACTGCGTCCGTCACCCTAAAACAAGTTGACATGTCCCATATGCCTATGATTTCAGCAGCACCCTTACCCTTCAAAACCGGAACGCAGTAATGTTCACATTACTGCTTGGCGGCAGAAATAGATAAGGTGGCAGTACTTCCCTGGACAAACTCGTTCACAAGGAACTCTACTGCTACAAAATACATAAAAAAATAGAACATTATAGCCTGATTTTAAGTGTACAAGGTGGAAAAAGTCAATGGGACATGATGGGGAACTACCTTAACTGCTAATTTTACTTAACAGAAACATTCTTATTTTTCTTAGTATGAACAACTGCATTTTGATTTTTTAAACGCTTACCTGAGAAGGGAATCGGCCCAATTAAAAATGCAAATAAATGAATACTCTATTTTGCTGTACTAATCAATATGATTCATGATAAGGACGAAACTCTCCAATAAACATTGAGTTTTAGAATTAAATACGTCCATGTATACATGCTCAGGTGAGTTCTCAAAAAATATGTGAATGCAGTTATTCATACTTTAACTGCCTCTGTAGTTGAACGGTTAACACGGGAACAGGTACCGGACTGCCACACAGAGGTCCCGGGTTCTATTTCCGGGCCGCCGGTAGAAATATTTGTTTGGCCTACATTTATTTCCCTCGTGAGTTTGGGTAATGTGAGATTGTCTATGTGTGTGTCCATGGCACCCGCGACACAGGGTTTTCCCTTGTGCGGGGCTATGTTGAGTGTGTGCGTTATTATTATTATTATAAAAAAATAATAAAGTTTCCTTTTATTAAAATTAGATATCTTAAGCATTTAAGATACTTCCCCTTCATGTCTCATACATTTTTTCCACCCTGAATAATAAAATCATTGAGCCCGATAAGTTTTTGCACATTTATTTCAAGGATATGTCGATATGTATGAAGAAGACAAGATATTATGTATTTTCTATGTAAATAACACTTACCGTCGCTTATCGGGCTTCGTGGTATTAACACTCTGATTTTCATGTTCATGATCAGAATTCTCCATTTCTTCATCGTTATCATCATCACACTCGGAATCACTGCTGTCACTATCATCACTCTCTGAGCTGCTGTCTTCTGATTTCACTTCACTTTCATCTTCTGATTCACCTTAAAGCAAGCACAATCTAATAAGTGATGTAAGGGACACTTCATTACAATCTATTCAAATAGCCTAAACAAAGAAATTGGTATAGATGAAAGGTTAAAGCACATGAAATGTTACATTACGACGCTTACAAAAGCTCTAAAAGCCTATTAGCGATGGATTAAAAAATACCATTCTATCACTGAAAAGACAAACTTACTTTTGACCTCATTCTTTAACTCATCATTCGAAATATTCATTGGAGGACCATCATCATCGCTATCTGAATCTTCCTTCTTAATGTCTTCTTGCATTTCAAGCTGCTTGTTAATATGATACTGCATGTACTCATTCTTAGCTATTGCCCAGTCTACTGATATTGGTCGACCTGTAAAATAAGCGTACACTACCTGCCATTATCAACAGAAACACAAGCGCTTCCAACAAATATCCGGTTTCTTAGCAGTGTCACTTCTGGACTAGCCACGATTGTCCTCAGAGACAATGTATAGATGCCTCCTTAAGCGCGTTTGCGCGCTGCATTCGATTCGTTTTCGTTCCGAATCCGAGACTATAGAAATCTAGAAAACTCGTACCAATTTTCGATGTCGCTTGTGCACTAAGTTCGTTTCGAATTCGAGAAAATACGAATATCACTTGTACACCTAGAGATAAAATGACACTTCGGACACCTGTGACATTTCGGACCGTCATTTTTCTGATTCGTAACTGGGGGTCTGCTCTCGATCTCCGTCAGACATCCGTCCGAAACAATTACTGTCAAATAAGAAATATTCGACAAAATTAAAAGACAAGTTTCAAGTATGAGCTTCATTTGCATCACGCGTCTTTTAATTTGGTCAAGTATTGCTTATTTGGCAGTAATTGTTTCGGACGGATGCCGGACGAAGATCGCGAGTAGACCCCCAGATAAACCCCAGGTAAACGCTCTAAGGGTCGTATTCTAGAACTCTACTCAATGCTCAAGTCAGGATTGCACTAGAAACACAAGCACTGGAAATACGACCCTAATAGCAGGGACTTGAGTATGATTTCGAGTGCTTTAAATCATATTCAAATCCTGACTTGAGCATTGAGTAGAGTTCTAGAATACGACCCTGAGAGTCGTATTATAGAACTCTACTCAATGCTCAAGACTTGAGTATTGCAATGAGCACTGAAAATCATACTCAAGTCCTTGCCATTAGGGTCGTATTTCCAGTGCTTGAAATTATACTCAAGTCTGCTCGAATCCTGACTTGAGCATTGAGTAGAGTTCTGGAATACGACCCCTAGAGTCGTATTAGACATTACACATCTGGCTGCGGCAAAAGGTTGCAATATTTGGAAACCTTAAGGCACAATTTACATTCAGAACAAAATGTATAAAATGTTCGTAACTATAGCATAATGAACTTTTTGTCAATTGTGTAACATACAAACTAAATATAAGCTAAAAAAACCGGTCACGCGTGAGGACCCGAGAGAATTCTCGAACAGTCTCGGGAGTTCCCGCAGCTTACAATGATCTAATTTGTATGTTATACTTTTGACATAAAGATCGTTATGTATAATAATTTCGTTTAAAAAATTCGCATCCATTCCGCGGCATTGCAGTTATTTTTTCAAAATGGCCGATTGAAGATGGCGGCCCGACAAAAAGGTGCTCCGATATGGCTGACATTTTATAGCCTTCCATGTCTGGAAACCCTTATACGAATTTGCAATCAAATTCTTTATACCGCCATTTTCCAATATGGCCGCCATACATTTTCAACAATCCACTATGTTCAGAGGTCTACATCTCGGCGAGTATTGGAGATAGATGACAAGCGCTTAAACAAATGTCGTACAGAATAGTACGAGCCAACTGCAGGTAATAAAAATTTTAAAGATGGCGGACTCAAAATGGCGGTCCGAAGTAAAAGTGCTCCAATCCGACTGAAATTTGACATCCAATCGTGTACGTAGGCTTATAGTATGGATCTGCAATCGAAATTTTAAATCCGCCATTTTCCAAGATGGCCGCCATACAAGTGAATTTTTCGGTTTTTTTGACCAGCATTTTTCCTCCCAAAAGAAGAGCGGGTGTATAAGAGTGATGTATGCGAATAATGGTTGGGAGGATTTGGTGAGTATCAGAAAGTACCAAAACCTTCGAAAAATGCTCCGCATCAGGTAGGACCCCAGCTGCCCGGCCACAGTATACGTCTTAGCCCTAAGTTCTCCAAACAAATGATACTCCACACCCTGGGTAGTTTCTACCGGGAGTAAAAAAATTCAAAATTCGCAAAACAAAATGGCCGCCACTCCCACTCAAAGTCAAACAAAAAGAATTCTCTACTGAAACATGAAGTTCAACTCCCAATTTGTCACCAGATACAAAGAAAGCCCTCGCGGGCCGCGCAACGCGCGCCATCTAGTTATATATAATCCTGACTCACTTGCAAAAATAGAACGCATACTTCCCGATATGGTGGAAAAAAGATATTTATACCGTTGTACGCGGATAGGCTCCAAGGCAAAGAATCAAATATGAGAAGACCGGAATGTGGAAAATGTAAACGAGTGATCAACGGCCTGCAAAAACTATAATACATGGGGAGGGATTTTTGTGCACTTTTATGATTTATGAGATACGTCTTGGTCCATTTCGAAGCCTACTATCACGGAAACTATTCGAGATAAGTAGGAGGTGCTCGAAGGAATGTCACAGAGGGTAACACTGGTCAACTGGCTAGGTTAAAAAAATTCAATATGGCGATTTCAAAATGGCGGCCGAAGAAAAACTTCCTTCGATGCGGCTGAAAATTAGCATGAGGAGATCTTCCGGAGTCCTTGATCATAATTTGGGGTCAAACGTTTTTGTTCGCCATTTTTTAATATGGCGGCCATATGAGTGTTTTTTTCGTTAAAAATAGCTGCTGAAAGAGACTCGCTCTGTTTCAGCTAAAAATTGACATTTGGAGGCCTCTAGAAGTGTCAGATAATAATTTGTGCTCGAAAGCTCGGTATTTCGTCATTTTCAAATATGGCCGCCATACAAGCGTTTGCTGGCAGTAGAAAAAAAATGTTCTGATCCCTTTGAAAGTTGTGCAAGCTCTCTAGGAGTGCTTGATAATAATTTGTGATCAACATTAGTTTATCGCCATTTTTCAAGGCTGCCACAGAAGTGTTTTTTGGCGACAGATGAAAATTTGCCCCAATTCGATTGAAAATCGACATGTGGGGTCTCTATGGGTGTTTAATAATAATTTGCGGTCAAAATTTATTTTCGCCATTTTTCAATATAGAAACTTTTTGGCGGCAGATAGAAATTTGCTCAAATGCAACTGAAAATCGGCATGTAGGGGAGATCCCCACATAGAGATTATGGCTGTTTTATAATAATTGGCGGTTAAAATTTACTTTTAGTCATTTTTCAATATGGCTGCCTTACAAACTTTTTTAGCTGATGATAAAAAGTTGCGCTAAGTCTACTGAAAATCGGCATGTGGGGTTATCTATGGGTGTTTGATAATAATTTGCAGTCAAAATTTACTTTTTGGTATTTGTCAATATGGCCGCCATTATGTTAATTCTTTTAAAGTCATACGGCCGCCACCTCACGTAGGTAGTATACGGAGACTAAATTACGAGTACAAGATTTCACAATAGTTCAAAATGTAAGGTATACTTCCTGATGTAGTGGAAACCGTCGCTCTGTTAAATTCTTTTTTCTTGGAAGATATGCCAGAAGTATTTAGGGAAAAAATGCCAGACAATCACGCCAAATTTCTGGTCTCAAACTAGGAAATTTCCTGTACTATGAGTACCAGAGTAACGATAATTCTGAGGGCAATGAGCCCAGAATACCCTGACCAACTTAATTTTTGTTTTCATAAATTGGCTCAAATCAGAGATTGAATCTGGAACATCCTCATCAAGCGCCCATAGTACTAATCACTGTGCCACTAAAGAGCATAGCCGCAGGCCGAGCCCGACCTATACCTGCAGGTATAGTATACCTACAAATTTAAATATTGGCTGGGACTCTCACACGTGACTGTTTTATAAATAAGCTCATATCAATTTCCAGCTAAATGAAAACTCTATCATAGATTTTGCCTCAGTCAATGTTGCCATTGTATGGGCATACGAAACTCACTTCTGAGCATCTCTGCCTATATACATATATAAACATATGCCCCAGGTAGAGAAGCTAACACAATCTTATAGTTCTATAATATAATAATTTTTATAGTCTTGGGTCCCAGTTGTAATTAGTGGTGATCACCAAAAAATCAATTGTTGGTTGCAATGATGTTAGCTGTACAAGCCTGAATGAGTCATCCTAATAATAATATCAAACAACTCAGTCTTCAATAAATTAATTAAATGACAAAACTCACCCAAAAATGGCTTCATATTGGTGTTCAACAGTGCCTTTTTTGCCATAGGTACATTCTTGTACTGAACAAAACCACACCCAATAAGTTTGCCATCAGGTTTTTTAAGCAATTTCACCTCTATTATATCGCCATATGGTGCAAAGTGTTCTCTGAGTGAATCTTCTGTAGCCTTAAAAGATATATTGCGTATTATAAGACGAGCTTTTCGCTTTATCATCATTCTTTTCTTTTCTCTATTTTCATTAGAGTCTTCTGGGTCATTTTTTTCTTCTGAAAAAGTGATATAATTAAATATATGCACCAGGCAACCAAATCAATGTTGAAAGCAATTCCTTGTACTGAATACCAGTGTCACTCGATGGCCTCTACACA
>NW_020655594.1:0-5483 GCF_003589595.1 Hyposmocoma kahamanoa | reverse complement strand
TTTTGTTGTTGTACTCAATGTTATGCCTTAACCACATTAGAATAAGTATAACACAGTTTTTTCCATGGAGTTTCCTTGACCATTGACCACCAGTGGTAAAATCTATACTAGTCTATCATAATATAAAAAACATAAATAACTATAAACTTACTTTTGACTATAACTTCAGAAATGTCTGAAGTAACACTGTCTGCTCTCTTTCTGTCAATAGTTTCCAGATTTTGTTTTTCATCATATTTGAACCTAGGTACTGCCCATGCTACTGACAAAGAACGACCTGATAAATGGAATGAAACATGTTATTGAAAGAAAAATTAAATTAAATGATGATGCACACAGAAATACACTCATACACAAAATATGCAGCTTTAACCATAAAATAGTTCAGATAATCACTATATTCACCAGGCGGTGTGGATAAACACGGAATAATGAATGTGAAAGATCATCTATGTAGTTTATGTAGATAAGTCTATGCAATTTTTTGTCTTACGGTTTTGTCATAACAATTACTACAATATTTAATAAGAAAACATATTATTTGTTTTAAAAATTTACTAATACATATAATACACAAATTTTACTTCTTAACACATTCAGGGCCACATGTATACTTTGCTGTATACTCAATGTTTTATCCCAAGCCTGTGTGTCCCTGACTATATGCAGATAAGGCTTACATTCTTTAGGCTGATGTATCTCCGTATATACATAATTTCAAACATTTTGTGCGAGTTTTTGAAAGCTGGCCCTCACAAATCATTCAGTATTTTTGGGATTTACATATACATATGTGATAGGTTTGATGTTGACACAACAAAGAAAAAAATTAAAAACATTGTTTCAATTGCTTTTTTTTAAAAATTACTCAATTTATAGAATGAGATCAAATTTAGTACAGGGTCAAGAGCACGTCAAATTTAACATTAAAGATATAAATCCAACTCTATGCTGCTTACGATAAGCACAGTCCAAAGTACAAAGTATGACGTGCTCTTGACTGTACAACAAACTTACTATAAATTTTATTTTGTTTACTCAATCATTATTTAGTGCTATTTATTATATTTTAGTTACATTTAGCTAAATGTATTAAAAAAGCTCCCAGGTCAGAGTATTGTGATACAATCTGGTAGCGCTCAACATGATAGGTATATTTTTTTTTATAAAAGATCAAATATTAAGACAAATAAGTTGTGTATGGTAATGACACGTCTAAATTGCAGAGATCTGAGAGGCATTGCCACTGCACTTGTCACCAGAAGACAAGAAGTAGGCAATTGCCATGTACCTGCAGTTCACAAGCACTCTTAGCAGTAATACTAATTTTACATCTCGACGGTGAAAATAAGTAAGGCGGCAATACTTCCCAGAACAAACTCTCACAAGAAGCTCTACTGCTACTAATTTTACATTTCAACCTAACTGTCACTGGGCCTCAGCTACCTTCGATACTTATATTAAAATTTATAAGAAAAATCGATATAGAAAAATTAAAAATACAAGATTCCCTTTAGCTCACCTAGAAAAGGTTTTTTATTCGTAGCCGCAAGCGCTTTATTCGCCATTGGCACATGAGTAAAGTGAACAAAACCGCATCCGACCATTCTGCCATCAGGAGTTTTCAATAATTTCACTTCCTCTACCTTGCCATACGGAGAAAAATATTCTATCAAGGATTCCTCTGTAGCTTTGAATGAAATATTCCGAACTATTAATCTAGCGTTCTGATTAACGCCACGTTTGTATTTTGTATTTTCCTCCAAAGAATCTCCTGTATTAATTTCAGGAGCCATTATTTTGAAAGTTCACGTGGATTTCATCAAAACTATAACCTCAATTCTTAACTGCGTACCGCTTTTCTACAGACACAATAGTTTACATTATATGATTTATAAAAGTTAATAATAAACATTATTATCAAAGTAACCCAATTTGCACCAAATGCAGAAAAGAAAACCAACATACTTACCCACGGACACGGACCAATCTAATAGAAAAGAATTCTATTTTTCTGGCTCTCGCGCAAAAGGCGCAAATAAACAGAGAACTCGGACCATCATACTACCACAATTATTATTTTTTTTTTATTAAGGCTTTGGCAAAGCCATCAGCCTAAACATGAAGTTTAAATGTGTTTCCGTAAATATGGCCGCCACAAAGAGGATAGGCAATTTGAGGCGGCGTGCTTGGATTGACTCGGGATTCCTTAAAACGGGCCGATACGGGTATTTTAGTTCGAGATTCATATAATTTTGCGTTTTAATTTTTGATTAAGGCACAATAGCACTATCCTATTCCACTTTAAACTAGATTTCACAAAATAATTGAAAGTCAAAATAAAAACGACACTTTTCCCTCCAAAAGGTCCAGAGCGAATCCCATACCACAATACAATATTCATTTATTTCCTTCCACACCACAGAACACTATAATTCTGTCATTCATCACTCGTTTGGTAAGTCTATGGACATCGCCAAAAAAAATTGTGTTCGGACACTTCTTCATCGCGTGCCATGTGAAAAAACCTCAGTGGATGAATAAATAAAGGAAAAAAAACGAGTAATTTTGAAAACCGAGTCATTTTGAAAAGGTTTTTAGTTACTAAAGTTTTTACCGGTTACCCGGTTTTTTCGAATATTTTTCTAATGTCACCCAATTAATTCTTTACATGCAAAATAGGCGCCTTGACGTCGAGTTGCGGACACCAGCCCGTTACACCAAGTACCAAGAATTCTTTATGGGTGGTATTCCACAACTCTACTCAATGCTCAATTCAGGACTTGAGTGTGATTTATAGCACTAGAAATCATACTCAAGTCCTTGCCTTTAGCGTCGTATTTCCAGTGCTTGAAATCATACTCAAATCCTGAATTGAGCATTAAGTAGAGTGGAATACGACCTTAAAGTGTTAGAAAACTAAAAAACATCAAGTTAGCGTTTTGTAAATTATTTTTTTATAAAATTCACAGGTAATTAGACCAATAACGTCTCGAATCATAATAAAAAAAAAATTAACAACAACACAAATGCCCTACAACAAATATACATATTTTAATGACAAGCAATTAAACATCTTTTCTGACTGATTCTCTGTTCAAGATGTTCCAAATCCAAATCTGAGTGAGATGAGTGAGAGAGTCTGATGATGTTCATCATAGGTACCCAGCGGCGCAGCTAGTTATTCTGGGGAATGAAAGAATGGATGTGCCTATACTAAATGACATAATCATGCTGGGAGAGATGCGCGAAAACTTATGTTGACGCTAAGCCTTTCCCAGCTTGACACAAAAAGTAAGCAATGCTGACCTATCAACTATAGACCTGTATCACGCACTTCTATATTATGCAAGACTATGAAACGTGTTTTTAATAAGTATCTTCTCAACAACGACTTCCTCAGTGTTCGCCATTCCGGATTCCAACGAGGGAGGAGGGGGATCTTTTTGTGTATGCGTTTCACGTAATGGAGCGAGACTATAGTAGAAGAAGAAGGCGAAGCACTTGCAGTGTCTTCAAACATTTTTAAAGCCTTTGACGAGATCTGGCACGCAAAGCTTTGCAATCTCGGATTTTTTGAGTGAGCGTTCGATTTGATCTTACTACACTACATTGGGCGACAACTCTCTTTCGGCCGCATATCAACGATATGTTAATTCCAGGTACTTTCAGGTATACTGATGACAGCACAATTGTAGATAGGTACTTGATCAATGCAAGGGTCAGTGGAAAAGAAATCCAGTCTTGTCGAGAGTCTATGATTAGTCGTTTGGATTTGACACTTCGGCTGTCTCTGATTAGGGTTGAGCCAAACTTATAAAATTGAGCGCTACTAAAACGCAGTCGTGTCCATTCTCCACAAAACGGAGTCCCTTTGCTCTAAGTGATATATCCATACCGATAGCCGACCATCGCCGGCTACTTGGAATGAACCTGCTGTCCAGGTGAACTGAACTTCGGCAGATGCATATAATCCATGGCTAAAAACACAGCCAGGAAGCTTGACATGCTTTTTAAGATGAGATGTTACTTCCCACCGGGACAGTTACTTCAAAAAAGCTGTACCAAGAACAGATCCGGTCGTATATAGCGTACTGCAGCCACCTATGAGATAGTTCTGCTGAATACCAACTAACCGCATTGAATTCAGTTAAAAACGCCGCTGAGAGCATAGATGACTCGGATTTATTGTTACACTGCTCGCTCACTCCTCGCCATCCCAAAAGTTACCCACCTCCGTCTTGAGTACGCTGTCGCTGTCCTGTAGTTAGGTACCCGAGTTTCTAGCATTTAATTAATGTGTATTTATTATTATGATATTATGAGTTACGAATTTGCGTTTTAATAGTATAAAGACAAAACCGAAAATCCCCAAAAATTTGGTTTTTTTTCTCAGCTGAAAAAACCGAGTTACAAAATGGGCGGTTATTCGGTTCTTTCGATTACCCGGGTAACCGGTTTGCATAACCTAATCGCATGACATATCAAATCATCATCTTGTTGGAGGACGGAAAAAAATAAAGGAAAGGAGCTGCCAAAAACTACAGAATGAATGTGCTTGGCTAAATAACAATTGAACGCTACAAAATACAATTTTTTTTTATTGCATTCAATAACTTGTAAGCATTTCATTGCGGACGGACAAACGTGTGAACACAATTGGCTAAGCGCCTTTGATTTGTGATAAACGCCAAATGAGTTCTATACACATTGGCGCTCGCCTTTACTCGGTCAGCTAGGCGAGGGACACCGAACGATGGCAAGGCAAGGCAAATAGGCTAACTATACGTTGGTATTGTTCTTCACCCGGCAACGTAGGATAAAGATGTCATTGTATTGCTGGCTTTCAAAAAAGAAATATTTTTAGTATTACAGTGGGAAAAAATCGGAAATAAGTGGACAATTTCTTTTCAGGATCTGAGAATATTGAATCTAAATTAAATATAAAATTATTTACCAATAAACCTAATGACGGAATTGCATTATCATGTAATCTAGTTACATGTTAAAATTTGACTCTTCAAAATGAAACGAATAAATTAAGATGGCCTTTGATTCAATGTTTATATTGGGCACTCGTATGATTTCCTACCATTCTTTTTTCTTTTTTCATTTGTAGGTAAACTTGAAATAGTAAAAATAATAACAATAAAACCTCGTAGTGAATTGTTTTAATAACAGAATATCGATAACATGTACGTTTACAAGAACAACACTATCAGAAAACAATCAATAACAACATTCATCAAAATATACAAACAAGTAGGCAATCTGAAGTAATTGTTCTCAATGTAAATAATTTTGTCCATTTTATTACTATCCATGCAAATAATTCAATAAAACACTTGGAAAACATTTGTTTTGAAAAAAATAAAGGAAATTTCATCCTCTAAGCTTTAAACACACACAAAAAATCCTTAGAGGATGGAAAAACACAATGGAAAGGAGCTACCCTATCTACGGAATAATGGTCTATCCACACA
>NW_020655593.1:5046-11359 GCF_003589595.1 Hyposmocoma kahamanoa | reverse complement strand
TTTTTATTTATAAAAACTTGTATTTAAACTGAATGCTTTTCTAATTTGCGAAACCAAATAGCCGCCATTTTGCGGTAGGAAGAGCGCATCGCGTGAGCGGATAAAAAGCGTTAAGCCAATTATACTACCACCGTTAGTCGAAAGGGCGCAAGTAGCATTTTTTTTCAAAAAAATTGTTATATATACTACTGACTTAAAAAAAAGGAGGAGATTTCTCAATTCGACTGCATTTTTTATGTGTAGAGGTCTCGGGTTCGATTCCAGGCCGGGAGAAATATTTGTATGGCCTCCATTTATTTCTCTCGTGAGTTTGGGTGTAATTTATGGCTGTCTAAGCTTGTATACATTACACACAGGGTTTCCCTAGTGCGGGGCTATAAGTGTGTGAGTTATATATACGAGTATATACTTACTTCGGAATTTGTGAACCGATTTCGATTTTTTTTTCGTTATAAGGTGGGTATCTTAGTAATGGTACCATTTAAATTTGAAAAAAATATTCCACTTCTAAGTGTGGCAAACTAGGAAATTAATCCGGTTTGGCGCACTTTCCAGTAACCAATTTCAATAGATAGGGCATGAAGTTACCGCAAGCGAAATTTAAATATTTCTTAATTTCGTTCCTTTAAAAACAACATTTTGTCGGTTTTGAGTTTTTGTCAACTAAGTTTGTTTCAACTAACGGCGGCAGTATAGATAATGAAATATTATGATAGAACCACATCACACATCGAACGGAAATCCAAGAGGACGGTCCCTCTTCGCCATCACTGCAAGAATCACCTCCGACTTCGACAAAACCATCCAGTTCACATACGTGACTCGCATTCTCTACAGTCGCTTACACGTAGGAATACAAGTAACAAGAGAAAACGGTATTAGGAACGCGCTACTTAGACAACCTCGGTGGCGTTTACATTGTGGGAGCTGGATGCGGAAATCCCGTGTTCGATACCCGGTGGGACCAATTTGGTGAATAAACTTTTAAAATGAATGACAAATATGTTTCTTTAAATGCATACCTACAGTCACCAACCACATACACCTTTATGCTGATGCTAAATTAGACAAGAGTTTTAGTATGAAAAACTAAAAGTAGTTTTGTATTAGTCAGGTTCCCGAAAATTTTACTTTTTCAGTTGTATCATTTTATTGTTTATGGTGCGGTCTTAGAATAATAACGCATAGAAACCTAGTCCGCACATGCTAAGTGAGGCAAATTGAAGCGCGCCCAAAGGGCCTACACGAGCGGGCGGGCCTTCAGTACTCAACTTGCACCGCGAACAGCTCAAGAATTTTAGCTAAAAATGACGAAATGTGCGGTAAATGAGTGTAAAACTACGTCAGACAAACATAAAATAGATACTAACGTCACATTCCACAAGGAAGTAACGCGTTTCAACTTGTATTTTTATATAAATATTCACTAAAACCGAAAATTAACCTACTACTAAAACTAGCCTACGTGAATTTGATTTTTGCCTCACTTGTGACAGTTCGTTTGATATGAAACTATCATTCTATGCGTTATTATTCTAAGGGTGCGGTTTAACAGGTGTGATAGTAAAGAACACTAATCAAAGACAATAAATTAATCTATTAATATTGGCAAAACCTCAAAAAACAGTGTTGAATTTTCTCGGTTCTTGATCTTTATTACAAAGCACATTCTTCAGAAAAAAAAAACTTAAGAGTGAAAACGAATTCAGTGTTTCAAACATTTCGCGCCAAAATGTTGCGTAATTTGACAATTCGACAGTGTTACCATAATAAAACGTCAGACTCCTGAACCTCTGATTCAAGAAGCATAGAGAACGCTAATGTTTACCCTCTGACTCAATTGCTTTGATTTTATTTTCCTAGTGGTGTAACATAGCCTCGCTTAGCAAACGATACTATTCAAGTCAAAAATTGGTGGAAATTTTACATTTAACATTACTTAACATTACTTACGAAATGCTTAAAAAAAATCTTGTAGGTATATATGTATATCCCTCACAATTACTCGAAATTACTTAAGCAATTTTATTTGCTCGACGAGTGAAGATCAAAGTGAAATAATCATTTATTCCATAGGTAAAATAAATTTACTCTCAAGAAACTCTAGTGATTGCTCTTTTCAAATAAACTTAAATGCTATGGAACACACGTTGAATCAATTTTGTGTCGAATCTAGAGCCACATCGTCTTTCCATACATCTTTATCTAACACGTAGTCTAATTTTGTATTTAAGACATTTCAATCGAAATATTTTTAATGTAAGATTAAACTTAAATCTAAATGTTATGCTCTGGAATCTTATTGTAAAAACATATACAGTTCCCCATAAAAGAGTCGTTTACCTTGGTTAAACGAAATCGTGATACCATGAGTTAGGACGTAGCTCTAATATTGATATCTTCTTTCTTGTATAATGAAAGTATGTGTATTTTTACGGACATATAAAATATATGAGTAAATGTCCTGTGATGATACCAGTCTCCTTCAACTTGACGATGGAAACATATAACATGCGTCTGATCTAATAGGGCGTTTGCACGTAAGTAATACTGTGTAGAAGCCGTCATAGTAGTTAAACCTACCGCCACTCAAGCTGAGACTGTGTGTTGTTGCTGAGAATGTATGTGCAAAATTTAATTTGAAATTGACCATGAGCTTTTCGGCGAAGAAAAATATCATCATGAAACCTACACATCGAAGGTTGATAACTCTCGAAAAACGTGTGGCCTAAACCCTCGACTGAGAGTAGACTCCTGCCCAGCAATGCAAATAAATGGATCGATTATGAATAACATTTTTGTACTTACGCTACTTCTTGTGTCTTAGACCTTTCTTCTCTAATACTCGATACGGTCACGATTCGAATACAAGATCGTACAAAATATTGTTTTATTTTGTGACAGATTCCGTTTGTTCAGATATATTTTGTAATTGAAAGAAACTGATTTGAGATTTCCGTTACATAAAATACACTCAACGAGGACTGAAATTGGTAAGTAAAGTTGCCTGATTACCGGTAATTCTACCCACGGCAAAAAAAAACAATGGAAGTGCTTTCAGCCTAAAACGGCAAAAATTAAACCATTCATAACTTGAAACACTGTAAAATCTTGACAATGATTGGTCGTAGCATTGACTTACAAATAAATGGACGACGGGTCTAATACAAAAACCACGAAAAAAATGTCCCAAGTCAACCTATTTAAACGTAGTGACATGCAAAGGAATATGAAAAAGCTAAAACGTTGAATTTGAATTGTAATGTCATCGCAGTACTGTCTAATTTTGCTTGCTTCTCTGTCAGAAGAAACAAACGAAGACTAAAGCGTGAATGACGCTCTGTATACGAGCTTAACGCCCTATAAGTTCGGACACTTTTTAGCGCGGACCCGACGTCCATATAATTGTAAGTCAATGGGTCGTAGTTTCAAATTTAAAAATAAATAATTAATTCTAGATTTATAATATAATTTCAACTTTACCCTGTTGGCATATCGTTAAAAGTTCAATACCAATAATAGGTACGTATTATTCCAAGTTACGACATTTTGATTTTATATTGAATTTTCAGTCAATTTGCTACCATCTATTGGTTAATAGCTGAACGACGATGAATTCGATGGTTAAAAATATATACATCAAAAAACAAGCGACCATATCGCAGCGGTATAAGGTTTATTTTCTTTTCTTGTAACAAAACGAAACTGTTGGACAGAGCTCAAGTTTGCGGAACTCCGCGAACTGTTGGCATACGTGCAACGCAAACGAAGCACTTCTACTGTATTTATTGTTCTGTGATTCTATAGGATTTATCGCGGAGAGTAGACGATTGGACTGCAAGATTAGATTCCGCCTTCCTCTTTACATCATCGGGGGATTAGACGTAGGCTGGGGTTCCACGCCTATGTTCTGGATATTCCAAAGATTTTCACGAAGCGTTAATATGTGGCGAACGCTATGGAGTGGAATTCCTTGCCCGCAGATTTATTCCCTGAACGCTATAGCTTGGGCCTTTTCAAGGCAAGAGTGAATAGGCATTATTTAGGTGTGCATGCTACATCCTCGACCTCATCGTCACTTTCCATCATAAACAAACAGTTGTTTTTTCAGAAGAATGTTTATCGCAAAGACACGACTAGGTTCGGTCAAGTTAGGTTTAAAAGAAAAACATTTTCCTCTCAAAGTTAATTTCGAGGTTATGATATTTCTGGAAAATGTCATTTCGAACTACTAATAGGTAACCATTAAATGCGCACCTATTTTATCATTATCATCATCATCATATCGTGTCATCAATTCGTGACATTTACGACGCCAGTTTCCTGACAAGGATGGTTAACAATAGCATTGATTGACCAGAATTGTTATCACGTACAAGGCTACGTACTAACCTGTTGCAAAATGTGGTTTGCGATGGCGAGCACCAATTATAGACGAAACCTGCCTGTTGCGCGCATTTAATAACATATTATTGGATCATTACAAATTTTATTTGTTCTGTTCAATCATAGACACATTTTAGGCGGCAAATTATTTGTCCTTGAAATATATTGTAGCTGCAAAGAAGGACTTACATTATGAAATTTATATTTGGAACCTCATTGTGTTTTGTTTTTTTTCTTTTAATTCATGTTGTTCATGTTGCTGATAAGTTATTTGGTCTTTAGTACTTTGTCTCTGAATGTTCTATTCACCTGTAGTTGGCTTGTGTATTATTTATTTGTTTTTATTTTATTTTTTTTATATATAACACACATAGCTTTATAATAAGTTAAAAATACATAAAACGGTGTCGCATAAAGATTTTTCTATATACCGCTGCATATCATATTGCCAATGGGCTTGCTAACACAAAATGGGGTAGGTAAGAAGACATTTCGCTCCCACCGACCCGACTGACCGGTTGCATTCGTCGCTAGCATGATTCATTTTTTTGTGGAAGTGTGTGTGATAAAACCATTCTTTCTGTCGGTTATACGGTATGATTCATTTTTAACCGACTTCAAAAAAGGAGGAGGTTCTCAATTCGTCTATATGTTTTTTTTTGTATGTATGTTACGCGATAACTCCGGTATTTGTGAACCAATTTTCATGATTCTTTTTTTGTTGGAAAGGGGGTACTTCCATAGTGGTCCCATTTCATTTTGAAGAAAATCATCCACCTCGATTTGATGAAGATTCATTTTTATAAATAGCGCCTAACTTTAGTTTAGGAGCAATTACTTTAATGGTTGATTTTGCTATTACTCCAATTCAAGGCGTTTTTCTCTCAATATACTTTGAGTAGTGAGAACCAATTTTTATTATCTCCAGTGTCAAGTCCTGTAGTGGCGAACTAGGGGATATTTCAAGAAAACTTAGCAAATAGACGTAATTCCACGTACTTTTGAGGTCGGTTTTCTTAGTACTCTGTACTGATCATTATCATAATAGTAAATTAGTCTGTTTATAAGTTAGTTAGTTAACTAGTGCAAAAAAAGTTAGGATTAGAATACTTATTCTCAAACGTTAGTCTTTATAGTAATGTAATAATAAAAGTAGTATATAATAATAAAATTACAAATTACAATTATATTTGAAATTTACTTGAGACTCCGTTTGATTAAGGAGGTATTGTTTTAATTTATCCTTTATGTTTTTGGGGTTAAGCTCGTCTTTTAGTGCTTTAGGAAGATCGTAATGAGATTAGAATTATGATATTACAGACGGGGGCTAAAAAGGCGACTTTCATTAGAAAGGTCACCGAAAGAGGTTTAATACCTTCTAGAGTGTCTACTTTTATTATTAAACCAAATTCTATAGCAAGTCTTTTATATTTTTCTTACGATGCCAAGTGACAAAACGAACAACGCATGCGCTTGGCAAAGCACTCAGACGTTTCAATAGCAAAGGTCCGAGGGACTGCATTAGAGAAACCCTGTATCGCGGGTGTCATGGACACACACATAGATAGCCATAACACTCAAATTCACGAGGGATATAAATATAAAATCCCGGGTCCTCAGAGTCCTAAAATACAGAGTACTAAAAAAACCGACTTCAAAATTTCGTGGAATTGCATCTATTTGCCAAGTTTTCCATCTCTAGAGGAGGAATATTTTTTTTAAATTTAAATAGGACCACAACTGAGGTACCCTCTTTCCAACAAAATAGAATCATCAAAATCGATTGACAAATGTTATTTACGAGTTACTTATCGCGTAACATACACACAAAAAAATGCAGACGAATTGAGAACCTCCTCTTTTTTGATTTTGGTTAAAACTATATACATCAAAGTTATATGTATATATATATACATCAATTACTGGA
>NW_020655593.1:0-5036 GCF_003589595.1 Hyposmocoma kahamanoa | reverse complement strand
TATATACATCAAAGTTATATGTATATATATATACATCAATTACTGGAAATTAGGATTTTTATTTAATTTTTTTAACACCAATGATATTTTTTGGTCAATTTAAAAAATAAAAAAGTAAATAAATAATTTAATAAATTTGTATAGATATTTTTATTTAACTTTAATATGGTCATGAAATATTTTGACGTGTCGGTGAAGCGACTGAACTATGTGTCCGGTGATGGCCAAACGACTGATCTCATCTGATGTTTAAGCAAAGATAAGGCTGATGATGTTACGTGTTTTTGCCAGTTTATGGCAGCTGTATATTTGCTTGTCGTACCCTAGGAAATAATGAAGAAAACTAGTTTTCCGCTTATATGTATATTGAAATATCTCACTTGATTCCTGATGATATCGGCGTGTCTTCATTCAAAAGACTAACTTCTCAAATTAAAACTTGAACAGGCTTGGTCCTCTTTCATAGATTTTATTTGAAAAATATCGCAAAAAACGGCAGACTCTCTACTGAATTGTAGAGCATAACTTTACGCGAAATTAATTTCATTAAGACCGAGTGAGCGCCAGCGGATGGCCACATTTCATTCGAACGGAACCCTAAACATTATAAATGTGATATTGCTATACTTCGTAACAATTCCCTTCAACACGAATGGCGCTGCTTACTTTATTCACGGAAAAAAGTGAAGTACATAGTGTGATTCGGGATTTCATGTTCCATGTTGGGATATCAGTAAATCAGTACCTTCGTAATTGACTTTGGAAATCATCATACTTATCAATGTGGAATAGGCTTGACACTTCCATGTTGCATCACACTTCGAAAGAAGTTCTAAAATATTACTAAAATATCGTATCCTTCATGGAAAAATGGCATAAGTGGAGTCACGTCACTAACGTATATTGCTCCGTTAGATACAGAAAAATATAACCCACATCCTCTCCAATTCTTGTAACATTATCGACTAATATTGTAGATAGAGTTACAAGAATGGGAGAGGATGTCGGTTATATTTTTCTATATCTAATGGATATCCGCTCACGCGATGCGCTCCTCCTACCGCAAAATGGCGGCTACTTGGTTTCGCAAAATAGAAAAGAATTCAGTTTAAATATAAGTTTTTATAAATAAAAATTATTATTCTACATTGCTAAATAAATACCCTCCGTACTACCAACAAAAACATCTCAAATAAAATGCAGTAATACACCGCCAATCCTGCACTTAAAAAGCACTAATTAAATTTTTGGTGTACTTGGATAAATATGATAATATTCCGTTTGAGTGGTTCTAACGTTTACCATGAAGTTACTCCTTAAAGTATAGTTTATAAACATTTATATTCAGGGCAAACTTAAAAAACGCTACTTAGGATATGTTTTCAATAAATAAACACCGAAATCACCAGCCCAAACAACAACACACACGGTTGTCGTGACGTATTTTTGAAGTTGTTTATTTTTTTTAAATGACAGACCCAGGCATTAAAAACTTTATGGTTTGCTAGAGTAGTTACCGAAATAGCAATTAATATTAGTTCTTTTACCTGTTATAACTTCGATATCCGATAAATCGGTATAAAATCATCACCGGCACCTTTAGGTGTGGTATGCGTCTTCGGCTGCATGTATCGCGTGAGCGGATAAGGATGCATTTTATGTATCTTCACTTACGCCATTCTTCCATGAGGGGTGCGATATGTTGCATACAGTCGCAAATTACTATCAGCATATCGTAGTTCCATCAAAGTCCGCTAGATGGTATTGACCCATTTTAAGCAAATACTGAATCGCGGTGTTAAGATTTTACCTAAGACTGTGAATACTTTAGCCAAATGTCGATGCCAACTACCTGCTAATTATATCCCCTTCAGGGAACGCGCTGACTACTGACGCGTAGACTGCATCACTGTTAACATGTTACAGGCCAACCAGATCGCAGCACATACACACTCCACACGAAACGACTGTCCTTGCCGGAGACGATGAAAGGTAAGTTTCTCGCGCAGATTCTCTTCTACTCTGGAACCCAGTACTTAAACTGATATTAATATATCGACCATCAGCAGCCATCTTCAAAATATTCTTCACAAAAAGAATTACACAACAATTTTTTGTATGAAAAATCATTTTATTAAATTTGACCAACATCTGCTGTCCCGATTTTTTCTTCCGATACAAAGAAATCATCTTTATAAGAAACTGAGTCAACTAACATTAAAAAAATTGTAAATTTTATTCATTTTTATAGACAACTCAGGCTTTACCAAATAATTGACCATGCCAAAATTGTTTTACAAAAAAAGACTTAATGGCTGTTATGACAGTTTCCTTGTATCTTCTATGGTTGCGGATTTCCCTATACTGTCCCATTAAAAAAAACACTGTATATTTTTTATGGTTGTTTGGAGGTTTCCAAAACAAATTTATAAATCGCACCCCTCATGGAAGAATGGCATAAGTGGAGTCACGTCAAAAACATTTATTACTCCAATAAATACAGAAAAATATAAACCACATCTTCTCCAATTCTTGTAACTCTATCGACTAATATAATTTAGACAGAGTTACGCCGAACGGTTACCATGCCGGACTGCCACGCGGAGGTCCCAGGTTCGATTCCCGGGCCGGGAGAAATATTTGTATGACCTACATTTATTTCTCTCGTGAGTTTGGGTGTAATTTGTGTTTGTCTATGTATGTGTCCATGGCACCCGCGACATAGGGTTTCCCTAGTGCGGGGCTATGTTGAGTGTGTGCGTTATTATTAAAAAAAATGGAGCAATAAACATTTTTTACTTAACTACACTTAAGCCATTCTTCCATGAGGGGTGCGAAATATGAAAAAAAATTAACGAGTGCAGTAACCCCGTAAATAAAGATTAATAGAACCATTTGTCACGCCAGAAGCTCGTCACCTTTCCACCATTTTGGAGAATCGGAACAGATTCTTGAAAAGAGATAGTTCCGCTTAGTATTTAATTGTTACGTTTTTTGTTACATATTTTTTAAAAATTAAAGACATAATATGTTACAAACTATCGAGATATTTAAAAGTTTGCACTGCAGAAACGTGACATCCCATAAAGATTCCGAAACATTGGTTTGTTTGGAAGATAATTATAACCCGAATAACATCCGAAAACCCAAGAATAAGAAACATTAATTAAAATGTGATGATTATTATTTATATATCTAATTTAAACTTACGATCGTTTTTCCAACGGTTGTTTTAACACTGAATATAATATCATTAGAAAAAAAGTAAAAAGTGGTGGGTATGAAGCGTACAAAACTTAATTACCTTTCAAATACAACATTTCAAAGAAAGAAAATACAATTTAAATTGTACACGTGTTACAGAAGATACAAATTTTACTGCTTTAGGCAAGTAAAATAAACAAAACGTAATGTTATAAACCATATCTAAACACAAGTAGGATTTAAATTGCTTCTATTTTCCAAGTGTATACGGCTTGATTCAAAATTCAGTGAAATTATGAAACTATCAGATCGGATCGGGTACAAGAACATACAGGTTGTAGCGCAACGATCCGGAATGAAAAGGACGGACGACAAGTTCGCACCTGCCCCGGAAACCGATTAAAATGATAAAGCGACGTGCGGATTTGTTGCCATTGAGGTTAATTTTCTGGAAGTCTTAACAACAGAATAAAATTACCTGAAAAAGAGAGACAGCGAAACAAATGGGGGAGAATAGAGGGAGGGTGGAGGAAGAGACATGAGTTTTTTTAAACAATTTCTTGCATGTTGAAAGTGACAAATGACAATGCCAAACTCCTGTATAAAATTTTGTTGCCATTATTTTGTATGCCGTTTGAAAATATAGAGTTTAAATTCCTGAATATTTTTTTTTTAATTTATTAAGGCTTTGGCAAAGCCATCAGCCTAAACATGTAGTTTAATTATGTTTCTGTAAATATGGCCGCCACAAAGAGGATAGGCAATTTGAGGCGGCGTGCTTGGATTGACTCGGGATTCCTTAAAACGGACCGTTACGGGTATTTTAGTTCGAGATTCGTATAATTTCGCGTTTTAATCTTCGATTAAGGCACAATAGCACTATCCTATTCCACTTTAGATTTCACAAAATAATTGAAAGTCAAAATAAAAACGACATTTTTCCCTCCAAAAGGTCCAGAGCGAATCAATTCCTGAATAAACTTTGTTTTGGGGTTACCATTCTGAGAAGTCTAGAATTAAAGATATTCCAGTTTGAAGTTTTGGAGGTTATGTTTTACATAATTGAGTAAAAATTGTACGGTGTATTATTGTATCAAACTAAACTACAGAAGATGCTGGGAGATCTATTGGCTCGGTTTGCCTGTCACAGTGTTTGCTAGCTTCTGTTTGCGATTTCGACGAGTGGATCAACCCGCTCGTAACCGGTTCGGCACTGTGAAAAGGTAGACTTGAAGACCCGCTCGCCCGAGCCCGCCGCCGCGCCTGCACTCTGAATAAGCCCTTAAACAGAGTTAATAGGAGCTGAATGACGTGGTTTTGTGACGGGACGAAAGTTCAGAGGAAATTATTTTTTTATAATAGTATGGTCAAAAGGCATGAAATTAAGCCTTAACAAAAACTTAGTTTACTATACCATGCCCTGGTAACTCGCATACAAATTATTTTTTGTGAAACATGCCATCTATTATTGATATCGGGAATTTTTTGTCAGTTTTACCACTTTCTCGCATGACATATTGGATAAGGAATTGTCTACTTTATCTTTTGTAAGAAAGTAGTTAATCTCTTATTACAAATCGGTCGATTCAGTACATTTGATATTACGTGAACTAACTTAAGTTGAAATTCTTTTTTTGTCGGCTAGATGTCACTCAACGTTAAGAAACTGACAGTTGTAGATATTAACCCGGTCACTTACTAATTAGTCATATGAGTATCTTTCACATATGATTTTATTTCCAGACAGCTGTGTCTCTATTATAAATTGAAAAATCTAATTCATTTATAATAGGGGTTAAAGTATGAAATTGCCGATTTGTACTGAAAATCTA
>NW_020655592.1:4927-11980 GCF_003589595.1 Hyposmocoma kahamanoa | reverse complement strand
CGCACACTCAACATAGCCCCGCACTAGGGAAACCCTGTGTCGCGGGTGCCATGGACACACACATAGACAACCACAAATTACACCCAAACTCACGAGAGAAATAAATGTAGGTCATACAAATATTTCTCCCGGCCCGGGAATCGAACCTGGGACCTCTGCGTGGCAGTCCGGCATGGTAACCGTTGGGCCACTGAGGCAGTTGAAATGTGAATATATAATGAAATGTGAATAGCAAACAATTTTGACAAATTTCATAGTTAGAGCAGACTCTAATTTGTCAATGAATTAAATGTCATTGTGTGACATGCGTGAGAAAAATTTTTATTTGCCACCATTACGCCAGTCGTAACACGCGGTTCCGGAACACACCACAGAGAGCTTATAATAAGCGTATAGACAAAGCACTCATATGACGTTTTTATGAAACTCGCCTCCCGGCTCCTTTCATCAACCCCCACTCGCTTTTACAGCCTTTCATTATGTAACAGTCACAAAAACTACTATTTTACACGGGAGCAAAATTTACCCCGAGCCTTTTAAATTTCCACACGTACATTCCCAAGCAAGCAAGTTCTTAACTGCAACGAACGAGTATCACCGTCTACGGTGCAAACCGACATAAAATTATATAAATGATTATTGATAACGGCGAAGCACTTACGTGTCGTTGGCGGAGGGCGACTCTCCAGACGTCACACTCGAATGCACCTGCAAATCGGTTGGTTATTAGCGTTATATCCAAGAAATCAATCTTGATATTTATACCCTTTTTAACCACAAAGAGAACCTATTAACGCCAGTTCCCACCAATCAACAGAGTTAAGTCCCGTAATAATTAAAGTAATAGAAGTCCTGATGAGAAAGACCGTCTATGGCAATACTGCCATCAAACGTTATTTATTTATATTTTGACCGCCAAGCAGTAGTGACCAGAAATGATAATAATGGCTATTAATTATACTCCTATGTTATTTTTCAACTGTTGTCAGTTTTCCTGTTATTCTATTGTCTAGTAGCTTTGCACACATTATGCCAATATTAATGAGGGTAAAAATTATATGACCAGTTATGTTTGAATTACTGTTGGGTAATGGGTAATTTTCCGAATAATTTCAAGTGGTGGAAATTTTTCCAGAAAAAATTCTAAACAATTGGAAAAATATAATTCGAATGCTTTCTACGTCTAGATATATCTTTTGATGTTTGATTTGGCGTGAATCATAAAATAAAATTATATAGCTAAACGCGAATTGGAGTAAAACGAGATTTAAAATCATTGGACAACAGCGAAAAAAGGACCATAATTTAAAAAATCTTTAGCCATTTTCTATCGTTTTCGTTCAGTATCTTCAACTTTTGACAGGTGTGAACTCTTAAAACGTGGAAAAACACTCATTTTGCTAAAAAAAAGTTTTTTTTTTTTTTGAAATTGGAAATTTTTCCATGACCCCACACTAGGTTGAATCAATTTGAACTCACAATTGAAATCCCACATTGATTATTATTATATACAAAACTTTCTTTTTATGTGCAAGCCTTTTGAAAAAACTATTTTTGCAGTATTTTTATACACTATCAAAATATAAAAGTGTTAAAACAAAGTAAACAAAGAAGGATGGCGACATCCCGCGTATTTTGTGACCCGTGTTTTTGACGACGTGCATTAAGGAGACCTATCAATACTTATGATTCATTACCAAAGCATCGAAAAAGATAATTGAGTACAGCCTGTAGAAGCTGGGGTTATAAAATTTATATAGGTTACGTTTATAACATCGACCTGTATTTCGCTTCAGATGTTTGTTCGTAGTAGCAGAAAACAACAAATTTTCAGTTTGTTCCCAAAAATAATAAAGAACTTCTCGAATATTCCCAAATCTGCCAAACTCTGCCACATTTAATATAACTTGTCATGTTCTGCAGCAATGAAAATGAATAAAAATTAAATCTACCCAAATGACAGAAATCTGCAACAAATGGTCACACTGTTCTCTGTGACATTGACATTGGCAAGAGGTCTCTTGTCAAAACGTTCCTTTGCAACTTTCATTGTCTCTCATTTAAATATTGTCTAAATATTTTTGTCACATTGTTTTATTTTTTCTTTATGTCATTACTTTTTAATTGAATATTTATTTCATTCATTCATTCATACATTGGGTATTTTATAGCTTTAATGTTTTATGTGTGTACTATAAAATAACCAATACTTCAGGTAGGTAAACATTAAATCATGTTTAAAATGAAACGTGCGTACAAGATCGTTACCTAATCTACGGTCGAACTGAATAAATTGCGTAGTGTTCATGAATCTATTCTAAAATACAGTGTTTTACAATTTTTTTATTCCCCCAACTTTTAAAAATATACAAAAATATATTGGTAACTAGGCATAAGCTAGAACGCTAAATAATACTAGCATAGTCCACGAACAGCTCTTCGTCGTTATTGGAGCAGCTTTCGCCATCATTCTTTGATAGTTTTACAATGTTGTTGACAGTGATTATCGTTCATCATCATGATCAACCCATTTATGCGTCCCACTGCTGGGCACGGGTCTTGTCTAATCCCCTGAACCCTGACCCCCTGACTATAACTATTAACCAAAAAACCAAAACAAAACGGCTATTTCGGCACCAGTTGTGTTTAAGTGAGTTGATGTTAATTGCCTGTCGGTATTAAATATTTAAATCTTAAGAATAAAATCTTAAATATTAAGATATTATGCCAAAAATATAAAAACGTGATTGTTTTTTGTTTATAACATCAAGTGACGGGACGAACAAGTAGTGCGCCTGATTGTAAGCTACACGTCTGTCCATAACAGTTACAGTGCCACTCAGAGCTTTAAATTGCAAAGATCTGAGGGGCACTGCCACTACACCCGTCACCTTGAGACATAAGTTAACAAGTCCCACGTGCCCGTAATTTCATCAGCACCCTTACCCTTCAAAATTCGAACCCAGTAATGCTGACATAAGGTGGCAGTACTTCCTTGAACGAACTCTTTAACAAGGGGCTCTACTGCTACTAAACTAGCTTAGGTTTGTTTGTGGTTTCAAATGTGTGAGTTATAATAGTAAGATAATAGATAATAATAAAGTATAAAATTGAAAAGTGAAAGCACTGGAAGGTTATAATCGTGGGCTTTGCAAATGGGATTCGTAGCATCGTTAAATTGTTTAGGTAGCGCCATTTGTTTTTCTCGCTTACTGTTGCAAATTTGCATAACGCAATAATAGGATAATATGATAACAAGTTAACTACTTGCACATTGAGTAAGTATAATGCGTTATATTATTTGCTGTTGTAATAATGGCCATCTCGAAATGTTCACATTGGTGCGTTCCCGTTTGAAGGGGAAGGGCGCCGGTGAAGCTACAGGCATGGGAGTTGTCAACTTTATGTTCGTATGTGTTTTTAATAGCAGGAGAGCTCCTTGTTAATACGATTAATATAATAATGATTTATATAACGTAATAATTGAAATGCTACTAATTTACTTCTCAACAAAATGTAAGTCTCAGCAAGCAACTACTGGAGTGTACGTTTGCTCCTTGCGAAAGAGTTCGTCCGGGGAAGTGCGGCCACTTGACCTATTCTGCCGCCAAGCAGTAGTGTGAGCGTCACTGCGTGCCGGCTTTGAGGGCGGCACATGGGACCGGTCGACTCGCGCCTCAGGGCGACGGGCGCAGGGGCGCAGGGGCGCTTGGAAGCCCCGAGGCCCTGCGACCGCCGAGCAGGCGCGTGACGTCACTGGCGAGCAGGTTCGTGACGTCACTGGCGAGCAGCCGGCGGGCGGCGGCCGCGCCGCAGCAGGCACCTTGTCGTTCCGGCGCAGCGAGTCGCGCCAGCGCTCGGGCCCCGGCGCGGGCGCGCGCCTGCGCTCGTCGGCCGCGGCGCGCTCGCACCTGCGCAACAACACGGTCAGCCGGCCCCGCCCCTTCCAAACCCCCTCCCCGCCCCGCCCCTCGCCCCGCCCGCACGCACCCGTCCCTGCCCCTGCCCCGGCCGGGGCTGCGCGGCGCGGCGCCGTCGGGCCGCTCCAGCTGGCCGTAGATGACGTCGGGCACGATCCGGTCCAGGCGCTTCTGCAGCTCCTTGGCGGCCTTCTTGCCGCCGCTGTTGCGCTCCTCCAGCTTGTCGCGCTCGATGCCCATCAGCACGCGGTTCGTGTACATCTGCAACGACGGGAACTCGGGTGGCGCTCTTTATTATAAACATTTTTACACGTTCGCTCGTGCAATACTTATTTCAATTGTCATAAACCGAAACGTACAAAACTGCATAATTTCAACCTCCTGAATTGCAATTATAGCAACGTATCGTTGCCCCTTAAACGAATTTATGACTCGTGACGACTGTCCAGAACGGCCATTCTTTTTCATCCCTCTCATTAATATCAACCGTTATTTTTCATAATGAATACTATTGTCAACATAAATTATATTTTCATAAATGTACTGTGACCCCAATGTAGGAACAATAATTCCTTTAAGCTTCTGCCTCAGACACTCTGAAATCTAGATTGAAAATTACTCTAATCCCACAATTTCACAAAACAAACATTCCACGAATACCGGCAACACTAACTCAAAACAAAACACCGCACGCCATTAAACTGTGTAAGTACCTGAAGTAAACCATAATAGCAGTTTCTATAACCAAAAGTTGAATTTTTTAAACCGCTTACACTACAGAGTTGCGCCATTTCGACATAGAGTATATAACCAGAAATAGAGACGAAATAAGGTCCATACATTCCTGGTAACACATTAGCGATACAGCTCTTATAAATATCAACTCTCGTTTGCACTGAAATATAGACAGGCCAACTACTGTACACATAGTACACATAGGTACGTCTCCGTATATTCCAAAAAATATTCTGTATTTATTTTAACAAAGATAATATCTCTAACAATGAGGGCTGTTCCATTTAGTGGTGTGGAAAAAACAGCAAAACATCTAATTACAAAACAAACGAAATCACATTTCATCGGTAATTAAATATTAAATTGTAATTTTGCAATTTTCGTCTATTCTAGCAAAGCTCAAGTTAACTGGTCGATTTGACGTGAAACAGTTGACGACACCCGTCAAATGTTTCGAACTCGGGCTAGCCAATCGGAGCGCAGTTGTCACAGTAATGATATAGCAGAATAGTTTACAAACAAATTAAATGACATTTCGTCTCTATTTCTGGTTATATACTCGATGCATTTCGGTAACTTAGTTACATAGGGCGCACTATAAGTTTCCGGAAGTGGCCCCTTACATAAACAATATTTAAAAAGTAATTACAACGTTTGAAAATGGAACTCTTTGGCTGTAAAATACATTTTGTTTCATCTGACTGTCACTTGTTTTTACATTGTGGCGTCATTTTAGAAATTGGTTGTCTACATCACCATGAATTTAACTCATAAAAATTTTCGTAGTATAATTTTCTACGACTTTAAGTGTAATTGAACAGCTCAGCGGAGCTTCACTCGGCTTCAAACTGCTTTTGGCGACGAAGCACCATGCAAGACGACTATTTGTAACTGGTTTGCAGAATTCAAACGCGGTCGTGTGAATCTCAGAGACGAATTTCGTGATGGTCGCCCGTCCACTGCTGTGAACAACAAAAACACCGATGCTGTGCGCCGTATAATCAAAACAGACAGGCATGTGAAATACCATGAGATTCGGGCATCTTTAGGCATAGGCATGAGTCAAATACAATCCATACTACACAAACATTTGGGTGTGAAAAAGCTGTGCTTCGGTGGATCCCACACAATTTGACTGAGGCTCAAAAAACAGATCGCGTCTCTTGGTAAAATGCCATGCTTACCAGATTCAACGAAGGGTGACGAAACTAGGATTTATAGTTACCATCCCAAAACAAAGCAGCAATCGAGCGTATGGGTCTTTCGAGATGAGCCGAAACCAACCAAAGTGCGCCACGATGCAAAGTGCCTCTAAGCAGATGATTGCTTCTTTTTTTAATAAAACTGGACACGTAGCTACTGTTGCTTTGGAGAATCATTGTACCGTGAATAGTAATTGGTACTACTCACACTGCCAGACAGACAAATGAATTTTTGAAGGTGAACAACGTTGACCTGGCGCCTTGTGATTTTATTTATTTCCAAAAATTAAGAAAAAGTTACGCGGTCAACAATTTTAATCACCTGAAGAGGCTGTCGAAGAGTATGAAATTTATGTTTCAGAGATTGTCACGGAGGAGTGGCATAAATGTTTTCAAAATTAGTTCATTCGAATATGAAAAAGTGCATTAACGCTAACGGAGAATATTTTGAGAAACAATAAATTCATTTCTGACCATTTATAGTATTTTCTCCTTATTCATACCGGAAACTTATAGTGCGCCACACGTGTTTGTCGACCCCATTGCAATTTAGCACCTAAGGTCTAAAAATGCAACTGTAACAATCGTCAGCAAACAATACTACCTCATGTTCCCCTCCCTCTTTCAGGCTAAGTCGTGAATATAAAATCAAAATGAACCTAGAATTGAACCTTAAGAGACGCCTAAACTAATTGCAAACACTAACAAACGTTAACATCGACCTTCTGTACCACCCTATCACTCAAACGCAATTTAAGATGGACGAGGTCACGGACCGCCACGGCATAATAGCGATGTTTCATAAACACACTAACAAATGCCTTTGAAAGGCCACAGAATGCACGAATTATAAACATCTTGCAAGTCTTTCCGTGCATTAAATATTATGTTTCATTAATTCGATACCGGCATCGTTTGTTGAACCAAATTGATTAGAGACATTAAGGCGAGCCGCCGGAGGAGAAGCGGGAACAACTATTTTGCTAGATCAAATGGTTTAGATATTTACTATTAAATAACGGTCTTACAAGAAATATACGATACACAAAAGGATATTGTCTGAAGAATGTGCTAATTTGTAACACGTAGGATGTACTTTACCCGAGCACAGAAAATCCTGAAAACTGTTTAAAATAAAAGTCTAAAACGAATTATTTAAGAATAAAATATCCAACTTTGTACATAATTTTTATATG
>NW_020655592.1:0-4827 GCF_003589595.1 Hyposmocoma kahamanoa | reverse complement strand
AATGGATTGTCACGATGCACACTAACAAATGCCTTTGAAAGGCCACAGAATGCACGAAGAATAAACATCATGCAAGTCTTTCCGTGCATTATTTATTATGTTTCATTAATTCGATACCAGCATCGTTTGTTGAACGACCCCGAGTGGAACCAAATTGATTAGAGACATTAAGGCGAGCCGCCGGAGGAGAAGCGGGAACAACTATTTTGCTAGATCAAATGGTTTAGATATTTACTATTAAATAACGGTCTTACAAGAAATATACGATACACAAAAGGATATTGTCTGAAGAATGTGCTAATTTGTAACACGATAGGATGTACTTTACCCGAGTCCAGAAAATTCTGAAAACTGTTTAAAATAAAAATCTAAAACGAATTATTTAAGAATAAAATATCCAACTTTGTACATAAATTTTACATGGAAATATTTCTCTTTAAGCACTACAGAGAACCTGCTAAATTTTGGCTTTCGACTGACGCTTTGTAGTTATTAAATTTACGACACGCCGCGCCGTCCGCTACTCTTACGCTTGTCGACGTCGGATCTATGTCAAATTTTTTCCGCTTGTTCATATTTTGCGACGCCCCACATCTCACCTCCTAAAATTTAGGCTCGCCTTGAAATACATCGCCTTAAGTTATTATTTATATATGATACGTGTTCTTGTGTAACTTTTACGACTGCACTGAACTCGCATTAGGAAAAGATTGAAGGAACTACTTACCTGCCGGCGCTCCTCTTCCTGCTTCTTGAGCATGAATTCCTCGAGCGTCACGAAGCCCAGGAAGGTCTCCGGCTTCTGAACCTGCAATCGTCATTACGTTAATTATTGTAAAAGTATTATAGAAGTTTACAAATTTAAGTAAACTAGAGGTACAAGGAGACAGGGCGTCATATATTATTCGATATGTCAACTATTCACTGAACATTTTTTTTCAAAGTTGAAACAATACAACAACATCCAATGTTATAGTTATCATTATTATTTGCTTGCATATAAAGGAGGGAGAACTCCCCTTAGGCCTGGGCTGCAGCGAGGGTCGGCCCACGAATTCGCTGCGCTCGAACTCCACCAGGTTGGGGTTGGATGCGTGGATGAAGTTGATGGGCTTGGGTATCTTCTTGGGCCGGTCATCAGGGGGGGACGGAGACAGGGGGGACAGAGGGGACAAGGGCGCGGGGGGGTCGGCCACGCGCCGGTAGCTGCGGTAGTGTTCGGTGGGCACCGGCACGCCCAGCTGTTTGTTCTGCAACGTCAACACATCATTTACTGTAGGCCATGGACCAATTCATTCAAGAGGAGTGCTAATCTCAACACTACGGATCGTAACTTTGAAAAAGCTTAAAGTCCCGTCTTCAGGTTGGCGTTAGCTGGAAGTAGTTTGTATTATGTAAATGGCCGTGGATACCAGTAATTCCTCGGTAGTATGAAATACAAGTACTCAGTTCTTTTTCCTTGTAATATTATTCAAATATTGACTTTGAGCTACAAACGGACAAATATTTTTTTTTTTTAAGGAATTGATATTCATTTATTTTTTGTGAGATTATTCCACTAGTTTGTTATAATTATTAATATAAAGATCGAACACTTAGAAGAAAAAAGAAATATTTTTTTATAATATGAAGTAACAGACGGGACGAACAAGTCGTGCGTCTGGTGGTAAGTTATACGCTTATCCATAACAGTTGCAATGCCGTTCAGAGCTTTAGATGGCTAAGATCTGAGGGGCACCTTGAGACACGAGTTGAAAGTCTTGTGTGCCTATAATTTTATCAATAGATGGCGCCATCCTAAATAAAATAAAAGAATAGTGGGCGGTGTCCATAAAAATCAGTGAAAGAAGCGCCATCTAGTTGATTTGTTTGTAATGACTATAAATTACGAATAGTTCTGATAAATGGCAGTTCGTCAATCTAAAATTAATTAGGTATAAGACAATAGTCATTTGGTACTCGTAGCGATATCTGGTGCACCGTTCACTTCTGAGGTGGGACGTCACAATTGTTATTGCGATTTCGTCTATTAATAGTATTTCCTACTAAACCTGTGGGCATGTGCGATTCTGAAGCGAGACTATTTTTGGACGTGAACGTCGGAGGCAACGGGTGCACCTTGTGCGGCTTGTCGTCGCGCGCGCGGTGGCGGCCGAAGAAGCGCAGGTACTTGCGGTCGAGGCTGGCGGCGCCGGCGCCCGCCACGCTCTCCTGCGACTCGCTGCGCATGCGCGTGGTCAGCTTCTTCAGCGAGCCGAACTTGCCCTTGTCGCGCTCCGCGGCCGGCGCCCGCGGCCGCTCGCGGCCCTCCTCGCCCTCCGACGACGTCTCCGAGTACTCCGTCTCCGAGAACCGCTTGGACAGGTCCACCTGCACAGAGCGGGCGGTCGGGGCGGGCCGGCCGCGGCGGGGCGGCGGGCGGCGGGCGGCCCGAACGAGCGACGCACCGGCGCGGACGGCGCGGCCGGCGACGACTGCAGCGTGGCGCGCTGCAGCAGCTGGATCCAGGCCTGCTGCCGCTGGCGCGTGGCGGCCGCGAAGTAGAAGGCCGAGCCCACGCAGTACACCTTGAAGGCGTGCGCGCGCGACTTGACCTCGCCCGCCGCGCACACCGACCAGCCCTCCAGGAAGATGAGGCACGTGGCGCGGCCGCACTGCAAGGGGCGGGCGTCAGGCGGGGCGGGCGGGGCGGGCGTGGCGGGGCGGCCGCCGGCGGACTCACCTCGGGCGAGCGGAAGGCGTACAGCAGGTTGTGCGCCAGCAGCAGGTGGCGCCGGGCCCAGCGCGGGCGCATCTGGCGCGGGCCGCGCACGCGCTGCCACAGCGGCGCGGGGCCGTCGTCGCCCGCCGCGCTCTGAGCGCCCAGCGCCGCCAGCGCGCGCGCCGACACGCCGCGCCGCTCTGCGCACGCGCACGTCGCGTCAGCCCGAGTTTAACAATCGTTCATTGCATTTCAATTTGTATTCAAATGATATTCAATTCTTTTTGTTTCGGTTCCGGCCGAATCGAAGGATTTTTTTCTGAATGTTCGACCTTTGTATTAATAATTTAACAAATTATAACATATTAATATAAACTCTTTTGCAAAAAAAACGGGCACTTTAGATTTTTTTCTCTACTTCAATGAAGAAGAACAAGAAATAGGTTTTATTAATTTGACGATATATTAGCATGTTATTTGAAGCATCCTGGCATGATTCTTTACGTTCCAAATTTAAAATTTGAAATTAATACAAGAAAAATAATGATTATTGTGGATTATTCTAAAATCGCTTTACTAATGGCGCGAATTGCTGAAACGATTTTTAACTGATTACGATATTTTAAAACTTTTTGGATATTTTCTGCAAATTAAACAATTTAATCTTTCTTTTTACATTAAATACCACTTTTTGATATGAGTGATAAAGTGATAAGGGCCGGTAAAATTATAGCCCTACTTGAAGAAGGTTGTTCGCAAACTTACGTGTCTCAGCGGCTAAATGTGAGTCGTTCAACTGTCCAGAGGACTTGGCAACGGTATCAAGAGACCGGTTCGGTCAAAAGAAGACCCGGTTCGGGAAGAAAACAATGCACAGAACCAAGAGATGACCGCTTTTTGGTGAGTCAGGCGTTGCGGAGTCGTAAGGCGTCAAGTGTGGACCTGAAGAAGAGCCTTGAAGAAGTAAGAAGAGTAGAAGTTAGCTTGCGGACGGTCAGGAGGAGGCTTTTGGCTGCCAATATCAGGAGTTACCGCCCAGCTCGGGGCCCTAAATTACTCCGTGAGCACCGTGTTGCTCGACTTCAGTTTGCTCGGAACTGTGCTTCATGGACTCTGGAGGACTGCAATAAAGTATTGTTTTCTGATGAAGCTAGAATCTCTTTGTGTGGAGAGGACCGACGCCGGCGAGTGCTGCGAAGACCACGGGAACGCTATGCGGAAGTGTGTTTCGAAGAAATCACTCCTTATGGTGGCGGCTCCGTTATGTTTTGGGCAGCAATTAATTCGACGGAGCGTACGGAGTTAGTATTCATAGAAAATGGAACATTAAATGCACACCGGTACATAATGGAAGTCCTAATTCCATATGCACAACCCACATTGACCGCACTTGGGGAAGATTCCATTTTTATGGACGACAATGCTCGCCCGCACCGTTCTGGCGACGTGGAAGCGTACATGCAAGAAGTTGGGATCCGTCGTTTAGATTGGCCAGCTCGAAGTCTTGACCTCAATCCAATTGAGCATGTCTGGGATGTTCTAAAGAGACGAGTAAGATCAGTGCAACCTGCTCCACAAAACATCAGGGAGCTAAAAAGAGTCATTGCAGAAGAGTGGGAACGTATTCCTCAAAACGTTATTAAAAACATCGTGGAAAGCATGCCCAGAAGGATTCAAGCTGTGATTTTGGCAAGAGGAGGTCACACTCGTTATTAGGTTTTTACATTTGGAACTTTATTTAATTAAAAAAAGTAAAAAAAATCTTGTCTTTATTGCCGACCACTTCTTATTGTTTGGGCGTGTACATCGGTTTTAAAGAATCCATCGTTTTTTTTCCTTTTAATTGCCCGAATTCACTTCACGCGCATTAATTTACACGATTATAAGTATACAGACTAAGTCAAAGAAATAAATTTCATTTAATTAACTCAAATCGACTTTAGAACGTAAATTTCCTTAGGTGCCCGTTTTTTTTGCAAAAGAGTGTATTTTTAATACTTTTTACCTCATTAATAATTATTTTATAAAAAAAATTTACTTTAATAACATTGCCAACTATTTACCTGATAATTTGTTTCGATAGAGTAAAAAGAAAAGTTTTAGTTTCTTTAAAAATTCTAATGTCA
>NW_020655591.1:22673-29781 GCF_003589595.1 Hyposmocoma kahamanoa | reverse complement strand
GTTATAATTATCATGGTAATTGATTTTAATAAACATGTTATATATTATATATTCACATATATATATTCTTAAAACAGAAGTTAGTATCTTATTTTATTTCAGTTCGTCCATTTTACTTTTTCTGAAAAAAACCAAATTTAGAAAAAAACTAGGGCACTGTGTTTTTTTCATGTTTTTTTTTTCAAAAATATGAAAAAAAAACAATTGGTTTTTTTTAAGTTACAACACCAATCACAATAGATCTACTGATGGTCGCAGTGATGAGGGGCTACATGTGCCCCGAATGAACCCTAATAATAATAATAATAAGGTTCTTGCAGACGAAAGAGGACAAAGTAAGCTTTTGTTACGCATCACCACCACTGTCTCATAGACATGCTGCATTTGCTTGATTTCGGTCTACAAGTGTGGTTCAAACCAGCTACAAAAAAAATCTGAGAAAAGTAAAGAAATAATAATAATAATAATAATGTGCCATTGCCGGGAAATACCGCCTCTCCCATTTAAAAATTCAAAATTAATCTTTTAGGCCTTGGGAGAGGCGAGAGTTTAAAATAAATACGATAATAATAATAATAATAGAGTTTATAAGCAACGCTTTAAATCCCGTGTGTTTAAAACATTGATATACTCGTATATGGTTTAAAACAAATAAGCTTGCCACAAAATCTACCCAATTCTATCAATTATGTCTTTACATTACAGAGCCTGTAAATAACAACATCAATGAGCTTGTAGATGACACAACATTGAAAAATAATTACCTTGAATATGAAAAATGTGTTAACAAACATGACAAACTCCACGATGTTGCTTGCTTGTCAAGTATTCCCGAATACCATGAAAAAATTTTCACAAATGCAGATCTAGTGAATGTCAGCGATTTGGAAGTCACGCAGAAAACATTTAAAAGCAACATTATTTATAAACGTGACCTTTATAGGTACTGTAAAGAATGCACATTTAAATCATTTTCGCTTTCAACTTTAGAAAAACATGTAATGTTACATGACATTTCACGAAAATATGCGTGCTTTGGTTGTGGGCTTAGATATCAAAGACAATATCAACGAAAACGGCATATGAAAACATGCCGCTTTGCTTGCAAAATTGAACTGCAAAGTGCCCATAATCATACTGAGTATGATAGTTATAAATATTGCAATGAATGCAATTTTAAAACACCGTCGCTTTCGGCTTTAGAAAAACACATGATGTTACATGACAACTCACGAAAATATATATGCATTGGTTGCGGACTTAGATATACAACGAGGCGTAACCAAAGGAAACATATGGATACATGCCATTTTGCTAAGGAAATCCAACTACAAAGACAAAGTTCCCATGACGAGATTGAGTTTGATAGTTATAAATATTGCAACGAATGCAATTTTAAAGCATTTTCGCTTCCGGCTTTAGAAAAACACATGATGTTACATGATAAATCACGAAAATATATATGCCTTGGCTGTGGATTTAGATATCCAACGAGGTACAACCAAAAGAGACATATGAAAACATGTCACTTCGCTACGAAAGAGGAACTACAAAAACAAAGTTCAAGTATTAAAAATGAACTAGATAGTTATAAATATTGCAATGAATGCAACTTTGAGGCATTTTCTCTTTCGACTTTTGAAAAACACAAAATGTTACATGATAAATCACGTAAGTATATATGCACCGGTTGCGGTCTGAGATATGCAGCAAGGCGCAACCAAAAAAGGCATATGGAAACGTGCCGTTTTGCTAGGGAAATCAATATACAAAGTTTCCATAATCAGACTGAGTTTGATAGTTATAAATATTGCAATGAGTGCAAGTTTAAAACATTTTCGCTTCCGGCTTTAGAAAAACACATGATGTTACATGATGAATCACGAAAATATATATGCCTTGGCTGTGGATTTAGATATCCAACGAGGTACAATCAAAAGAGACATATGAAAACATGCCAATTTGTTAGGAAGAAGACATTACAAAAAGAAAGTTGTAATCAAAATGACCTAGATGGGTGTAAATAGTGCAGTGATCGCAAATTTAGAACTTTTTGTCAATGGCTACAGAAAAACATGTACTGTTATATAAATAAAACACGAAAATATGAATGCATTGGCTGCTGATATAGATTTTTAGCATACGAAACAATGCTTTGCTAAAGAAATTTATTAAACATATGACAGACAAATTTATGAAAAGGTGAATTTAACTGTATAACAAATTTATGTTGTTAGTGTTATCACGGCTGACATATTTATTATAAATTTCTTTAGCAAAACATTTCTTGCAAAGTTAAAAAGTTGGTCAGAATTTCTTTTATTATTAGAAAATATAATAATTTGATTATTGATCAGTAGCTACATGGTTTTAGAAAACAGGTACATAGAAAACTATTGGAAAACCATAACATAATAGAAATAATTCTTTAAAGTTTGTTAAAGATAATCTGTACTTTAAAAGACAAGAACAATTTTGTTTCAATATTTAAGTTGCTTAATTTTAAATTTCTCCCAAAGACTGAAATATCAAATAAAGTAAAGTTTTACTCTATGAGAGTGTTTGTTAAATAAAATTTGTAGAGGGCCACGATCCTTCATTCCATCACTGTGCTTTGAATATTTTTTGTAATACATAGGCTTAGAATAATAACGCATAGAATGATAGTTTCATATCAAACGAACTGTCACAAGTGAGGCAAAAATCAAATTCATGTAGTGTAGTGAACATTTATATAAAAATACAAGTTGAAACGCGTTACTTCCTTGTGGAATGTGATGTTAGTATCTATTTTATGTTTGTCTGACGTATTTTTACACTCATTATATATAAAATTCTTGATCTGTTCGCGGTGCAAGTTGACCTTGAGCACTGAAGGCCCGCCCGCTCGTGTAGGCCCTTTTGGCGCGCTTCAATTTGCCTCACTTAGCGTGTGCGGACTAGGTTTCTATGTGTTATTATTCTAAGTATATAGGTATTTTTATGATTGTTAGTAATTTTATCACTAATAAATTGTAGAAGAACCAATCAAAATTTTATCTTACTTATTTTATCATTTGATACAAAGCAACTGGCTACCTTCCTTCTAATTATTACTGAACGAATAATCAATCAAGGCAAGTGAAAGATTCGCTCTGGGCTCTTTGGAGGGAAAAGTGTCGTTTTTATTTTGACTTTCAATTATTTTGTGAAATCTAGTTTAAAGTGGAATAGGATAGTGCTATTGTGCCCTAATCGAAGATTAAAACGCGAAATTATACGAATCTCGAACTAAAATACCCGTATCGGCCCGTTCTAAGGAATCCTGAGTCAATCCAATCACGCCGCCTCAAATTGCCTATCCTCTTTGTGGCGGCCTTATTTACAGAAACATAATTAAACGAAGACATGTATCCAAGCCAAAATTATTAATAAAAAAAAGCAAGTGAAAGTGAAATCACATGTTATCTCCTTGTGAGTATAGTGTTCTGTGCATGTGAAGCTCTCAAATTCATTTATTCCAAAATTTACAAAATGCATTTATGAACAATAATAAAATGTATAACCTAAAGATCAGCACAAGGCTTCGTCAATAGGTAATCTAATACAAAAAAAGTGAGATTCACGTTAAATATACTTAATTTAAAAAGAAATCCCGCCCTGTATCGTGCCCGGGGCAAAAGTTCCCATTATACTGGCAGCATTGCCTCGCTGGACAGCAATGGACACCTGCTGAACCAACCACGACCCAGAGCGGTGATCGCAGCCCCTGTCTCTGAGTCGGCGACCCAACTCTTTAAATAGGTCCCGAGCTTCCGAACCCCAAGGCCCCGCCGTCTCGACCGCGACCGGTACAAAGTCGTACACAGGCTCCAAGGCAGAATATTTCGCGTGTTTTAGTTTCGCGGCACTTTCCGCCGCGGAACCCGCCATCTGCGAAGTTTGTCTTATGTGGGACGCAGCAAAAGTACTTACGCATGTTGCGTCCCACAGAAGACAACGACCTTTCCGCCAAGGAACCAATGTCAAACCGTCCGGCCTTTTACCATCTATTCGACTCAGGCCCGGGGGCTCGAGCACGCAAGGGACATTAGCCGACACCATCGCCCGTCGCACAATGTCATTAATGGCATGGTGTCTGGGAAAACGACCCGCACACCTTTGGCAGCTCAAACCGTGGTGTCCGTCCTCCCTCACCATAGCCCCACACACACAGCGCTGTGGTTCACAAACCTTGCTTCCCAATCTCAGTGCTACTGCTATCCTCAAAGATGTGTTGTCGAGCAAAGTACCCAACTGGGGAGATGGCAAAGCATGTAACCACGCTCCCGATTCTGATTTAGCGACCGCTCTCAGACGGGCCACATCGGCACCCGAAGCACCCTCCAACAAGGAACTATACCTTCGTTTGCATAGAACGTCGTCCCAATTTCTCTGCAAACTAGGATTATCCGGGTGCTCGTCGCTTGGGCAAAGACTTGACCACCAGGTAAGAGCTTCTGCTTGGAATGGTATGCGAATACCGCTGCCATTTTGAGCTAAAATGCGAGCAACGAGATCCGCAGAGCCATAAGACGAAGCCAGAAACGCCACAAACCCCACATCTTGCACTCGACGCACTCCAAGTCCACCATGCCTAATGGGAAGTGCAGCTTGACACCACTGTGGTAGAGTAAGACTTATGTTTAGCACTACCTCCAGCGTAACTCCGAGTACATCATCTACAAGGGCCACGTCTCGCTCAAAAAGCCACGTGGGAGATGTCCTCAATATATAAGTCATTCGGGGCATCCCTAAACAATTCCGCAACAAGACGAGCGCCACATGAGCCGACAGATGCGACAAATGTTCCCGTGCAGCTAAAAGTGCCAGTCTTTTTGTTTGAAGAGCAGAACTGACACCCTCAGGAAATATTGGCGCACCCAATAGGCTGACAGACGACCTATCCAGCTGCTTGATGCCCGGCAAAAGAACCATCAAATTTTCTAGTACGTCCGCGTTAATAAATCCACAATTAAATAACTCGCACTTATTTGGATTTATTTCTAGACCAACAGCTTTCAAAGCTACTCCGAGTCTCTTTAAATCTTGCAAAACCACTTCTGGACTTCCGCCAATAGTGCCATCATCTAGGTACCAGACATTCAATGGTGAGTCCAATGATGATATGATTTTCTGGATAGCCAAACAGAACAATAAAGGCCCCAGAGGATCGCCCTGTTGAGCACCCACCTGCGATAAGATGGAATTTTCACCGTAGTAAAGATTACTGGGGACCGAGTAACACTGGTAGACAAAGGGGTACAGGGATGGCACATTTTCCAAAATTTCCGACAAAATAATATCTCTCTCCACACTGTTAAAAGCGTTTCTAATATCTATTTTGACGACCACTGTATCTGTACCCTCATGGCCCATCGCAAAAGAGCGGGTGGCGTGTATCGCCGCCTCGCAGCCCAGTGGCGTCCCGAATCCCACCTGCCTCGGCTGAAGGTGGGTCGACATTATGTCTCTAACTGACCTACAGCAAAGCTTTGCCACTAGGCGGCGATACATACCACCCACGGCAATTGGCCTAATACCATCATCCTTTTTCGAAAGGGCGCAAAGAGATGCACCGTACAAGTAAGGAGCCACTTCCAAATTCAGCATACCCCGTAAAAGAAAATTGCACAAATCGGAGAGCAACTTTAGTAAACGTGGACCGTTGTCTCCCGCAGAAGGTGATGTAAGCTCTTTGAGATGTTGAGGGCGCAAGCCATCAAGACCAGCAGCTGAACCATTGTAAAACGACCCCAAAGCCATAGCCACGTCTGTAAAGGTGTAACAGATAAGGAGGGACTCGTGAGGCTTGGTTCCGGTAGAAAATTCAGGGGCCTAGAAGGAGACGGATGTTTGTCTTCTAATGCTCTCAAGGTATTATCATTCGCTGGAGCCAACGACGAGTCCGACAACAGTAAGCGGACGGCCCCTCTCAAATCACCGTCATACACCTTAGCCTCTATGGTACGGTAGGTCGAATGCGGTTTATGTGTTGACTGAGTACCCGGAAAATTTAAAATTTCGTTAAGTACATTATTCTTTACTTTGGAGGTTAATGATTTGCGCCCCTCATCACCTGGAACCCTCAAGGCCGAAAAAGGGAAAGATAATAAGTTGAACCAGTCATCCACACCATTCGATCGCAGGCACTCATCTATCAAATAACACAACCTGCCAGCCGCAAGATTCCTCGCCCCTTTGGGTATATGTCTAAGGACTCGAATTTGCTTCTTAAGCGATGGTAAATTATGAAGACCGAATGTGCTCTGTGCCGCTTGTGTCACCTCACTTAAGGCTGGCGCAGGAGTGACCGTCCGCGCCCCAGAGCCAGTACCTGGAACCGACGAGTCATCGACTCTGCGATGGGCTACATCCCTATGCGCTCGACTAATATGCACAATAAGACCCCTTGATTGTACGTACAACTTGGGCGATCCCGGGCAATAAGGACACCTAACTTTACAGGGGCTGCTCATGTTGATCCTTACATGTCTTCAATTATTGTAATAATAAAAATAATAATATTAATAAATGCATAAAATTAACAAAAGCAAAAAAGAAATCAATGTAATACAATCATTACCAACCATTAAGGTGCGTTGGGGTAAGTTCGTATGCGGGGTAAGATCGTATAAATCAAATTATTACCAAATCTTACGTTATTTCATAGAACTGGCAACACAATATAGAACGCCATTTTGGTTAGCCCCACCTTCATTCCGCGTCAGTCAGTTCACTTGTTCGCGCGCGTGTTATGGACTGTGAGGATAAAATATACGATTTTTCGTGTTTTTCGAAGATCCGGCCTTACCCCTGTCAACTTTATTATGGTATCTTGGTGAGTAATTGGCCTCTTTTTATAAGTTTTTAAGCATTTCGATATTATACGTTAAGTGATTGTTAGATTAGATTGTTTAAATCTTACTATAGACGCCTGTAGGGTGAGATCTGATCTTACCCCCATGAGAATAAGATCGGATGAAATCCATTTTTTAGAATCCGGTCTTTCCCTTGCAAAGGAAAGGAAAGTGGTTCTCAAAATTTTTATCCGACTAGACTAGGATCTTTAGGTGCGTGGCTTTGTTGC
>NW_020655591.1:0-22663 GCF_003589595.1 Hyposmocoma kahamanoa | reverse complement strand
TACTATTCCATAGCTGTATTATGTTTAAGAAAAATGTTATGTTATCAAAAACAACAATGTCACGTAGGTACTAATCTTAATAATTAATAAAACATTTTAAAAATTAGTCTTCGCGGCCGCGTCATAAAATATGCCTGCATTGATTCTTACTCTATGCCGGTAATGGTATGATTATTTGTGTATGTTTATATTTACAGATCCATCATGCCTCGAAATTATAAAAGAAAATCACTGCGGGCAACCACGTACTCCCGAGAAGATTTACAGGCCGCTGTGGAAAGAGTGAGAAATCACGAACTCTCTAATTATGCAGCTTCGAAAATATATGGTATTCCTTCGTCAACACTCAACGACCGAGTCCGAAATAAAACAGGAGTAGTTAGTCACACCCTAGGTAGACCACCAGCGATTCCTGTGGAAATGGAAGCTAGATTGGCACAATGTCTTCGTACAATGGAAAAATGGGGCTGGGGCCTATCGCGGACAGAAGTGAAGTTGATTGTCGAAGAATTTATTAAAAAAAACCGTATAAAAACCCCATTCAATAACAATAAACTCGGTGATGACTGGTTTATTTCATTTCGGAAACGACATAATCTGTCTATAAAGAAACCGCAGCCTGTCGAGTATCTTAGAAAAAGAATGACAGACCCATTCGTAATTAATGAGTATTTCACTCTACTGAAGAACACACTTCAGGAGTTGAGCCTAAACGATCCACACAGGATATGGAATTTGGATGAGACCTCTGTATCATTGGATCCAAGTAAAACAAAAGTTGTTGGTGGAGTAAACAAACCTTGCACCAGAACTATATGTGGTTCTGGAAAAGAAAATGTAACCGTTTTGACCACGGTTAATGCGGCTGGAGGAAAAATTACGCCTTTGATAGTATTTAAAGGCAAGTACGTATACGAACAATGGATGGCGCAGAATAAAGAAACGTACGATTTTGATATATCTTACGCCGCGAGTAGTCGTGGTTGGATGGAAACAGAAATATTTTACAATTATATGTCTAAAATCCTAATTCCTGGTTTGGGACGTGAGAGACCGGTGTTAATAATATACGACGGCCATAGCACTCACGTCGATGACAGAGTTGTGGCACTAGCAGCAGCCAACAATGTCACAATTTTAAAACTACCTGCACATACGTCGCATCTTCTACAGCCATTAGATTTAGCGGTATTTAAATCATTCAAAAGCTTTTGGGACAAAAAGCTTGTCGAATGGCAACGCAGCAATGTTGGCATTAAAATACGTAAACATGGATTTTCCGAAATGTTTGCGGAAGCGTGGCATAAAACCAGCCCAGAAGTTATTCAGAATGGTTTCAGAAAAGGAGGCATATACCCGTTTAACTCTGAAGTCATCAAAAAAGAACAATACGACCCGGCTGCTTACAAAAGATTTGCCATCCATCAATGTAAGATTTCAACAGATCCAAACACGTTGAAGCAGTTATGCATCGCTGTCATAAACCAAACTACATCTGCTTCGGAAGTTCAAATTCAGAAGGGCACACGTATTGAAAATCCTGCAAAGTCAATCGTCAGCACATCTTTTGAGGAACTTCTTCTCCAAAAACTTACACAGCAGTCTCGCAATCTTGACAATAAGAATGTTAAATTGAAACGTGTAGCGAAAGGCGCTGAAGTAATCACACGTACATTATTACAAAAACAGAAAGATGAACAAGACAAGAAAGTTAAACAGAAGACACAAGAAAAAGAAAAAAAAAATAAGTCGAAGAACAAGCCTGAACCTAATTTGACTAATTTTACTAAAACAAAATTTAGACAATCGAAGAAAACTGCTAAAATACCCGTGAAACGACTTAAAATGTCTCCAAGCATTACCACAACCGAAAGCGGGGAAATGAGCTCGCACAGTGATTCAGATTTATTAGATACAATTAGCGAAAATTATTCTGACGCTATAGATGACGCGCAAGAAATGGCTAACCGAGAAATATCTAAAGAAAATCAGATCGACGGGACAGAAAACGAACTACTGATGACGAATTATGACGGTAGAGAAAAGATTCAGATTGATGAGATAGAAGAAACCCTACTGAAACGAACACACAACGATAAAAATAAGAAAGTCACTGTCCTTTCCTCAGTACGATTCACACCTGAAAATAGGGCTTTTTTAAATACTTGTAGACCTTTAGGTCTTAAACTGATCGATAAGACATTTGACTTATCTACGAATACAAAACGTGGAATTGCGCCAAAGACAGGTAAAGAAAATAAACTGGAGGAAGATGGTCTCCTTCTTCATAGTGAAGTTAGTAAGAAAATATTGAAAAATAATTACAATATTGGAGATACAGTTTTAACACGATACTTTACAAAGTCTTGGAAATATTATGTTGGGGTGATTGAGAATATAAATTTAAAGTCAAATGAGTACAACGTTTGCTATTATAAAACTATTTGTAATAAAAATAATGTCAAATTTATTGTCCCTAAACGTAAAGATCAGGACTCTAATTTACCTGAAAATTCTATTGTGAAAGAAATAGAACTACTCCAGATAAATGAAAACCCTGTGGAGTATGTTCTAATGAATGACGAAGACCTCATATATTTCTGCTAGTGACAGTCCATTTGTAATTTTTTAAGGTAAATTGATATTTAAGTATTCTAATTAAGGACACAAGACTGATTATGATTATAAGTAAAAATAGTTTTAATTAATGTTTATTTTTTGTTAGACTTTGCGAAAAGCTCTGTTTTGTTCCATTTGTAATGTTTTATTATTAAGTAAGTACATCGTTTATTTTTATTTATTATTATAATTAAGGAGACAAGACTGCTATGATTATAAATAAAAAATATTTTAAATTAATGTTTTTTTTAATTTTTAATTATTTGGACTTTGCTAAGAACTCTAATTAGGGTCAAAATCTACAATCTTTTCCTTGTCAGTTTTGGTAGCGCAATTTTGTTTTTTCACATTTTTCGGTATCCGAGACCCATTTGCAATATAAGAAAATATATCATGTATATATGCCATTTTATTACAAATGGGCCTCAGATACTGGAAAATCTGAAAAAAAATTGCGCCACCAAAACATACAAGGAAAAGATTGTGGTTTTTGACCCATTTATTCAAATTGTAACGTTTCATTATTATATCGTTTTTAATATATTTTATAGTACTTTGTACAGACGCCAGCACATCAAGCTACACATTGACGTATCTTGTTCTGTTGCACTGGAGGCGATTTTCGAACAAAAATGTATAGTCTGATGTGCTGTTGACTGTACATAAAGCCAAAATTCTAATTAAGGAGACAAGTCAAGTTATAGACATATTATTAAAGTTTAATAAACTTTGATTGATTTAAATTTGCTTTCATTCGTTACTTTGACATTCGCAAAACATGCTGGAATGGATAATCCCCTAAGTGAGGTATCTGCTAGAGACCTAGTATTAAATAAACAGAACTATCGTATGACTACTTATGTATTTTTTTTCTTTTCGAAGGTCTGCTAGAAGCTAAAGAGGAAACTATTTAACAAATAGGTTTATTTACGCAAAATCGGATACAAAAGTTTGAGAACATTATTATCTTTTTTTCGGTTAATGTGGGGTAAGATCGGATGACCATAAATAAAAAAATAAAAAAATGTGGTTGCGCCCATGTCACGAGGATTTTTTTTAAAAGCTCGCTACCATGTTTTTCAATGGGGAAGTTCGGATATTTTTTATTATAAACTGTGTGCCATCTAGTCCTAGAAACGATTATAGACAGTACTCCGATGTTTCCCCACCAAGGTCCGATCATTCCCTTGTTTCTGAAAATGTATGTTTTGTCTTTAAACAGTTGTCAACGAGCAACTGTGCCACCTACAGAACAATGAAATTCGGAACTTAACGTATGTCCCCTTAGGATTTATTTTTCTAATATCTCATTAGCAAGACGTATATCTTTATTCGAGAAAAAAAGAATTACATCATCGTTCCAACTTAGCGAAAATGCGTCCGAACTTACCCCAACGCACCTTAGAAAAGCAATAAAAAAAAAATGTGTTATGAATTGATGGGATAACTAATATTAATTAAAATTATAAAAATAATGGAACAATAAAAATCAGTTCAAACTTCAATTCAATTAAATGACTATAGTAAAAAGAATATTAGCTTAATAAATATTATACAATAATTTAAAAATAAATGTCACTGTGGTAAAGTATTAAATATGTGCATAAAATTACATCTTTCGGCCATATTAGAATAAATGGGAGTCAATTTAAAAATAAAATACTTAATTGCTAATATTAAACAAATAGGCGTTTTCCTATCCTATCTTATCGCAGGTGATGACAAATACGCATCCCACTACGCACAAGAACTAGTTAAGTGGTAAAAAAGCAAATGACAATATAAATAAAAGGAAACAATGATAAGTTAAGGTTAAGTTAAGGTTGAATTGAACTTTGACACTATATAATTACAAATTACATTTGAAATAATTATTAACGAATATTACAAAACTAAATTACTTACAAACTTCAATCCGCAATGTAGGCTTCGTCAAATAACTTGTCAATTGAACAATTTTTTCGCTACTTCCGGGTAACAACACAAAAATTAATAATAAACACACAAAACAGTTAATAAAGAATATAATAAAAAAAAAATTAAAAAAAAAAGTCATAAGTCGTCTTAAAGTATGTGGGATTTGAACTCTAGTCCACTGTCACCGCAGTAACCATGCTAAGCCGCTAGTCCACGCGTTAGTCGTACACTTGTGCCGAAATTAGTAGTTAACTCAGAACATTCATGAATCGTTGAAAGTAGTCACCTTGGGGACGATCGTTAACAGATCAATCGATCATTAACACCACAAATTTGAAGTCACTTTGTAAACATGTTACCGTCAATTTACAATGAAATTATTAAATTCTCCATATCAAAATACTAAATGGTTTATTTAGTAGGTACACATATTGTTTAAAATACATTACTTAAAGGCACAGCAATATTTATTTCTGCACTAGCAAACTGTATAGCAAGTCACTTGTGAAGAGTTTTTGTTCCTTGTAAGTCACAATTTTTTTTTTTGGAAAGTAGTCGAAAATACGGGAATTTCACTTCAATAACACTTGTACTAGACATTTGCGAGGCACTGAACGTTTAATAATTACTTCCAGCGTTATATATATAATCAAAACTTTTATAAAGATTTATTAAGTCAACAGGTAACTTGGTCGCGCGACAGTCTCAAAAAGTGCATGTTATTGACTGTCGCCGCTTAAAAGACTATTTGAAAAATTCAAAATTGTTTTTGCTATTATAAAAGTACTCTAAAAACACAAAAGAAAAAAATATATAATAAAAAGGATAATAGTTAAATGATAACCTGGCTTAAAGAACTTGTATCCAAATCAAAATTCTAATTTTTAAACAAAGTGCGTTACTATTCTAAACATTTTCTTTTCCTGTCATGCTTTCAACATTCAGCGACTGTTTCTCATAGACCAGCTCTTGAAAAAATATCAGAGGATTCCGCCTTCACTACAGGACATTTTAGCTTGCCCAGAAAATTTCATCCCTACATATGACTTTATTAACTCCACCCTTGTAGAACTCGGACTTACCTTGTAACTCCAAAGTGACAATGACTCTACAACTAGAGATCAAAAAGTAAAGAGAACGGACACTCTCCGCCCCTCCCTAGCTTTAGATACCGCACCACGCCCCGCACATTGCCGGTTACTTTGACTGAATGACAACAAGGCTGCCGCCCGGCGAGCCGTTTTCACGCGAAGACGGCTTTGATATTTGAATATAGTTTTCATTTATTCATTACGAAACTTGTACGTTAGTATAAAACATTATTTTACGTTACTATTTATAATGGTCGTGAATAGTGCTGTGTACGGCTGTTTATCATCATTTTCCGAAAGATGAAACGAAGTAGGTAAGTAAAAAAACTTATGTCTTAAGGTCGTATTCTAGAAATCTACTCAATGCTCAAGTCAGGATATGAGTATGGTTTAAAGCACTCGAAATCATACTCAACTCCCTGCCATTAGGGTCGTATTTCCAGTGCTTGTGTTTCAATTGCAATCCTGACTTGAGCATTGAGTAGAGTTCTAGAATACGAGCCTGAGAGTCGTATTCCAGAACTCTACTCAATGCTCAAGTCAGGAATTGAGCAGACTTGAGTATGATTTCAAGTACTGGAAATACGACCCTAATGGCAAGGACTTGAGTATAATTTTGCTTATGAGTGCTCAGTGCAATACTCAAGTCCTGACTTGAGTATTGAGTAGTGTTCTGGAAATACGTCCCTAAACGCCAGAACTTGAGTATAATTTCTAGTGCTTTAAATCATACTCAAGTCCTGACTTGAGCATTGAGTAGAGTTCTGGAATACGACCACTAGACTCATTCAGTTATTGTTTTCTTCATTTATTTACTGCCGAGTAATATACGTATGTATGAAAAATACAGATTTATTATATCAATGTAATGAGGCGCCATGACTTCGTGAGCTAGCTAATAGACAAGGGTTCTCGAATTTTCAATTCATATTGCCGATAAATATTACGTAAGTAGCAAATATTCCTAATTATTAACTAAGTAATGATGATCAACTTGGACACGCAATTTCAAATACCTTGGTTACTTTATTTATAAGTACATGTCCAAAATATAACATTTTAAGTGCTTTTAATATATTTTTTAAATAAATCTTCAATATTACTCTTGTTAGTGAGTTAATGAAAAATATGATATTATATCGATATAAGATAGATAATAGACGTGTGTAATTATTAGGATTCTGGATTCTATTAATAAAATCATAGATAATAGATTTGCGTTAGCATTTTCGCTATGTTGCCGCTCTGATTACGTAACGTAATAGTGCAAGAAAGTGCTGGCTAACCTGCCACTTCACGCACACATTTGCGTATGTGCAGATAGCGCCTTGCTGTATGTAGTAGTAGTAGGTAAATGGTTTTCGACCGTTGCGTTGTATGGTGCGTCTGGGGTGTGCTACAACTACAACAAATACGAGACGTTAACCCAAGATCTGACCATTTGCCTCAAATTTAACATAGGTACTGAAGATTTGGCTTCGCCTTCATAAAATGAAAAGTCGAAGATAAATTGAAATCTGAGATTTGGCAGTATGGCTAGAAGGCTTAGCTTGTAGCGGAGGACGAAAAATTTTACTACTACCAATAATATTTTTAAACGTAACAGTTACTGTTAGAGATGGTTAATATAATATATAGCTCAAATTATAACGTTAAATTAAAAAATAATTATAGCAATTATAATTTGAAAGACATAAAGCTGCTAAAATTATAACGAACTTTTTTTCACTTTGGATTGGAGTACGTTAAGAAAATTAAAGGAAATGCCATCTAGCGACATAATTTTACAACATTTCAATGCCATACCGTCAATCTATCCGTGCTTTACTTACGCAGCTAACAAACAAAATCCTTCTTCGTCCTGAGTTATCTCCCTTAATACTTCATAGATGGCACTATATTCTATGTAAAAATTGCGGCTCTTGACATTGGTTGAAACAATTATAACGTGAAATACTTTCACATATTATTTGTAGCACTTAACGTTTGGTGCGAAACGCGAAATAGCTGATGGGTTTATTGATGTTAAATTTCACGTTTGAGTACGCTAAGCGCTAATTGCTATATTTGGCACTTAGCAAGTATTATAATTGTAGTTATGTTATAAATTATAATTTTGATTACGTTTTAATACGATTTTGAGCGAATGGTGGAACGTTGCAAAATTTCGTCTGGTGAAGCGATTTAAATTAAGATATAATTAAGTACTTGGATTTATTTAGTTAGTTTAGCGTTTGTTTAATTAATAAGTCGTTGTAATATTTGTATATAAAAGTACAAGTGTGTGCGTTATTATTCATTACTATGAGTGTAATTTACTGTACATAACAAGTGTAAATTTTGTGCAAATTGTAAATAGTAAATTGTTAAAGCATGAAGGGAATTCATTAATTTATCGTCTATAACCTGTAACCACCATAAAGTAATAGTTACAAAACAAATGAAGTCGGTCGTAACTAACCATAAAAAACGGTTCTATAGATCTACTTAACAAGTTAGAGCACGTCAACTATTTCATGTTTCTTTCCATTCGTTACATTATCACACGACTTTGAGCTGCTAAAAATTATAATTTCAGCACTTTAAATAGCGCGCTATAAAAATTTAGCATTTAGCCTGCTATGCGAATATAGCAGTTAATCACATCTCTAGCTACTGTCAAAAAATATTGTTTACTTTCTTTACTTTACTGCAATGTAACCTAAAAATTGCACGTGAATAAATATTTCAATACATGAGTGAAAAATAAATAAAAATGCCCAAATTTCACATCGACGAGGTGTTTCCTAAAGGCGATTTATATCCATTAATAGTGAACTTTCAAAATGGATATACCACAGCCGAGTTTCAAACAAAAGAATGTCTGTTGCTAAAAAATGAAAATACTGGGAAAACTTGCATAGCTACGGAGTTAAATGACCTTGTATATGCTGGAGAAGAGGATAACGAACCTTTAGGTACTTCATTTTAGTTAATACTTAGTATGCCAAATACAGAAAAAAATACAAAAACATTTAGTTCACCTGCAACGGAGGGGACAGTATAGAGAAGTTTTATGAAAGGGTTGGAGTATACGAAAGGGTGGATGGAGAAGACTTTTTAAACTGTTTTTAGTGTTTATTTAAATAAACCTTTTTGTTCTTATTAATTATTCCCTGTAGTCCATAATTTTCTAGAAAATTAAGCTCCAAAATAACACAAGCGCGACTACGTCACAAACACTACAAAATTATACTCAATATGTAATTATACTTGTTGTATAAATGTTTTTAAACTACTGTAAAACTATGACACAAATCTGTTTATGGTTCAAGTACTAATAGACCATATAGAGACAGAATAAAATACAAAACTTGGTATTAATTCAAATATGAAATACTACACATCGCGCCACGGCTTTGTCTTTGTCTGTGTGGAATAAGTAATTTGAGTAGCCTATGATACTATACTAGTTTTCATAGTTTTATTGGTTCTCCATACAAACTTTCATCCCCTATTTCACCCCACTTAAGATTTATTTTTGTGACAAAAACTGGTCTATGTCCTTCTTCTAGGTCCTATCTAATTCTATACCTAAATTCATCAATATCAGTCATGGAACTATTCGTTCAGCTTTGAAGATGCGAAAATGTAATAGAGTTACTTTCGTATTTGTAATATTAGTTTGGTTGGATTGACAAAAAATTAGACGAGCAGCTTTCGCTTGTATGTCCACATCCTATATCACATTGTTGAAATTTATTTAGTTTCTTATTGTTTACTTTTTTATCACTAATTCACTCTTTCGTAGCCAGTTGTCGAGCTTGTTTTTGAAGGCATTAACAGAGACAGCAGACACATCTTCCAGTAGCATGTTCAAATTATGCACCACTCTGTTGCTGAAAATATTGTGTGCAACAGGTGTTTTGAAACATCTCTGAAATTTATTTATCTTCGTCATCAAACTTAAGAGTTATATCTTGTCGGTGGAGCATCTTCCAATCAGCTCCTTGACCTCCTTATGTGACTCAACACCGGCTTTTTCCTTTACTTGTGTTATGAAGAATAAATTTTTACAGATGGAAGGCTATTCAATATTTATCATGATGGTGGTGTAATTGATTTGGATTATATTTAGCTACAAAGTGCTTGACTAAAAAGCAATACCGCATGACACACAACCCTAAGGATTTTAGTAACATAGATTGTCCAAGGAAGTACTTCCACCTTACTGACTTCTGCCACCAAGCCCAAATGTGAACATTACTGTGTTCTGGTTTTGAAGAGTGCTGGAGTGAAATTACAGGTTCATGGAACTTGTCACCTTATGTCTAAGGGTGAGATGGGCGCAGTGGCAGTGCCCCTCGGATCTTTGCGATTTAAAGGTCTGATTGGCACTGCAACTGTTATGGACAGGCGTGTCGCTTACCACCAGGCGCACAACTCGTTCGTCCCGCTACTTGATATAATAAAAAAAATTATGATTAGGATGAAGAAGTCATACACTTGGTCTAAGTGCACGACTTGTTTATTCTCTCACTTGGTAGAATATATAAAAAAAAATACTAAGCATTCACCAACCGTGCTCCCTAGTGCACGGTTGGTGAATGCTTAGTATTTTTTTTTAACCTTGTATCGCGGGTGCTATGGACACACACGTAGACAACCACAAATCACACACAAAGTCACTAGAGAAATAAATGTAGGCCATAGAAATATTTCTCCCGGAACGAGAACCGAATCTGGGACATCTCCGTGGCAGTCCAGCATAGTAACCATTCGGCCACAGAGGCAGTTTTTAAATCGTTCTTCATTTGTTTATTTTTGTAATAAAGTGGCTAATTAAATTACTTGTCTATAACATTATTAAATCATTATTCTTTTTCTTCTCAGGTAAAACATTAATATTAACAAAAAACCGAAAAACCGGTAAAGTCCGTTTAATTGAAATAATGTCAGCAGAATTGAAACCGATTTTAAAAATTGACAATTATGCTTCACAACTTTTAGAGACAAGCAATTTAGAGCTGAGCCGCAAGTTTGGTTCTAAAAAACACAAACAGCAAATGGAACAAAAGGAAAAATTGAAAGTCAACATTCAAACTGTTACCGAACAAATGCAGAATGTAACTGACACCATTACGGAGGAGAAACTTGACCTATCGTCGTATAACAAGAACGATTCAGACGATTTTTATATACCACCGATTAACCGATTAGCTGACAGACCGGAAGATGTATATGATATTGATAAAATTTTAACAGAGGACCAGTTGGAAAAGATATGGTCAGAATTAGAGGATAAAGATTACGAAGCAAACATGTTTCCGTTTATAAAACATATAATGTCTTCGAGAAAACTTTCTGAGAAACATACTGTACTAGCTGTATATGCAGATTCGCTTTTAAAGTTGTATTTAACAAATATACGAGAGATTTCGAAAAAAAGTTACGTGATCTGTCCGCACTCCGTGAAGTTGAATGAGATAATTTTATCTTCATTCACAACTACGACCAACAATAGACGGTGTAGACCAACACAGTATAAAGACAAGGCATTATGTCATGCCTTGGTATTTATATTACTTATAAATAAATTAAAATTTGAGCTAGAAGGATTATGTAACGATGTTAAACTAACTGTGAATAATGCGTCAATGAAAATTAGGGTGACCGGAGCTCACGTTGTTAATAGTGGTAGTAAAAAAATTATACAGTTAAAGTTACCGTTGAATACAAAAAATGCTTTCAGAAGGAAAAGCGCTAGGTTTTAGTTTTAAGTTTTTGTTTTGACAAATGTATAGTTTAATATTAAGAAATAAAGAATTTCATTTGTTTTTTCTCTTAAAACAATTTGTACAAAATATTCTCGCCCCTCTCACATGACGGTCGTAATCATGGGACCTGTGAAGTCCACGAAACGTTTCGGTTTCTTTAAAAGAACAATATAAGCGTGTCCTGGTTTCAATACGTATCTGCATATATATACTGCGTATACATATCTGTTCCTATTAAAAAAATCGTGCCTTACTCCAGCGTGACCATGGTCGAGTTTTTGAAATTGGACTAACCAAATAAATTAACTATTTAGTCGGTTCTAGTCGCAAAAAACTAGATTTAGTCAGCCCGCCTTTTAAAAGTTATAAGGTTGTTTTGCTGCTTTAATTCTAAACAAAGGAGCGTTTCGCGACTAGAACTGACTTAATTCACGTTTTTTTCTGGATGCTATCAGATCTAAGCTAGGAGCTGTAGTTCTCGAGATTCAAAAATGGCGCCGCCAGAATTACATTATGCCGACGTGGACAGTAAAACATCTTAATAACTTCAAAACGGCGTAACGACTAAATATAATTTTTACGACTAGAACCGACTAAATCGCGATTTTTTTTGTGTAATCAGATTTAAACTAGGTGTTCTGGTTCTCGACATTGAGAAATGGTGCCGTTGTAATAAGCTTATGCCATCGGACATGGACAGTAAAATACCCTTATAACTTTTCAACGGCGGACCGATTAAATCTAATTTTTTGCACTAGAACCGACTAAATAGCAACTTTTTACCTGTATTTGAGTTCGAAAAAAATTTATTTCAAAAAATTTTGCCTCCTATAGAACTCACATGAGTATTCAGCTTCTGTGCTTGAGCAAGCCACATCTTGTGGTTTGTGACTGTACCAATTCACAATGCAAAAAACGAACCTACTCAGAAACCCTGAATATGACTTTCGATCAGTCTTATCTGGGTCCATAACCATTGTGAAGAAGTCTTCTATGCCATAAAATCTAGACAAAAATAAAAACAACCAATTTTCATATACTTTAAAGTTGCCTTGTGTATGTTTGCTATTCGCAAAGTGGCAGACGCACCAATACAAGGTCGTCTGCATCAACCACAGAACAATAATACTGTAGAAGTAGTTAGTTGACATCAGACGTGTACCAACTATAGATCTCGAAAGGCCTATGTGAGCTCAATCTGTCATTTTCGCTTTGTATGGTATGGTTGTCATTTTTTGTGCAAATTCTCTAAAATCCCAGAAAAATGCCATATTGTGCTGTTATGGAGAGCAAAAATGATCACCGCACCAACAATATTACCTGTGGCGGTATTATTTTTTTATATAATTTGAGGTCGGTATTAAAAAAATGTTACAAATATAGGACATATTATTTATCTTTAAAGTTACCCTGTGTATGTTTGTTATTCACAAAGCGGCAGGCGCACCGAAAGAAAATGCCTTCGCTTCAACCTAGAGGCTTTACAAGTTTCACAGCTTCACATTGTAATCACATTTTTTGTCTATTTCCTTCGTAGATACTTGCAACCAAATATAATATAATCTCAGTACAGAGTGGAATTACTTCTATTTGTTAAGTTTTATTGAAATATCCCTTAGTTCGCCATTATACAAGACTTGACACTGGAGATAATAAAAATCGGTTCTCATTACGACATTACTCAAAGTATATTGAGAGAAAAACACCTTGAATGGGAGTAATAGCAAAATCAACCATTAAAATAATTGCTCCTAAATTAAAGTTAGGCGCTATTTATAAAAATGAATCTTCATGCGTGAACAGCCACCCTTCGAGGTGGATGATTTTCTTCAAAATGAAATGGGACCACTTTGGAAGTACCCCCTTTCCAACAAAAAAGGAATTATGAAAATCAGTTCACAAATACCGGAGTTATCGCGTAACATACATACAAAAAAAAACATACAGTCGAATTAAGAACCTCCTCCTTTTTTGAAGTCGGTTAAAAATAAAATAAAATTTATTTGACAAAAAATGTTAACAACTTTTTCAACACATTTGCTCGTAACGGGCTTCTTATTGTATCGCTTTTAGGCTCATAAACCTAGCTATTGAACACGCGTTTGTAATTATATTACAAAACGTGTGTGTAATAAGTATAGGCTTAACCGGATTTAAGATGTATCTCACAACAAGGCCTATGTATTAAAACTATGCATTCTTAAATTATCCGGGTTATGTCTTTGAAATTAACTTGGTCTATTAAAAAAACAGCTCTAACGTACATATTATAAGATTCAAATTACAATGACAGTAATCCCAAACAAACAGGGTCACAGTTTTTTTTTTATTTCTGTTTAATACGGTTGTGTTAAACAGAAATATTTTTATTAATAAATTTATATTTCTTATTTGATGTGATAAATATAGAAAAACATACACAATATACACCTATAAAACTTTAATTGAATAAAATTACTTATTTTGGATAATATTTTACACGAATTTGAGTGAAATAAGGACATATTTATATTATTTCGCATTGGCTGTTTAGGAATTTCACCTAAGTCTCATTATTGCCGAAGCACCTGCGCGCGCATATCCGCGCCGCGGCGCCAGGCGCAGAAAAAATAACTCTGCGCGCCAATTTCCATTGATACGTTCGAAACATTTATAGGTATACGCTGTGTGTTAGATAATTACCTAGGTGTTTAAAATGTCCTGCTCAAGCACGGAAGAAAACATTTTGATGGATTTAACACCGCCCGAAATCCTCACAGAGGCACAAAACGCAAGTGACAGTTTATTACCTTCGAAATCCAGAGAAAAATACATGGCTGCATATGAAACTTTTAATTAATGCCAAATAAAGCTATTTTTCATTTCCATTTTACTCAAGTTTGTTTCATTTTCCTCGCAAATGTGTTGAAAAACGTCGTATGAAACACGTGTGCTTTGATCATTACACTCTCGGCTTTCTTATCGCGCTCGCCTGCGGCTCGCGCGAGTAATAACGCCTCGTGTGTAATGACCAACTTAGCACACTTGTATCATAATGTACTATTTTCTTTCTTGGTTTTTTGCAGTTAGCGTGTCAACCACTTTACAAAGTGTTTTGACATTGTGACTTAGATCGTTTTATTGCACTGACAACATTAATCGAAACTGACACTGGCCCACCCAAGCCTAGTGGTCGCCATTAAGGATATACAATAGAAATATTAACTATCATAGTCCATTTCATTAATTTAGAAACGGTATTAGGTAATAGGAACGTGGAGAAAGAGTGAAAAAGAGATCAGGCGAGGATCTATGAGATGTAAATAAATATTTAGTTAATATACAGAATAAACAATTTCAAATTTACCGCGGTCCACACAAAGCAAGCCTGAATCGTGAAGTCCCAAACGATTTCTACTCTCAAATATATTATAGTGTATGATCTATGGTTTCTACTGTGATATTTACTACGATATTTACAATATGATAATTTTTTTATTGGCCTCTAAAAATAATACAAATAGATATAAAAATAGATAAGATAAGTAGGTATATATATTTTAAATAGATAATTAACCACAATCAATAGTATTGTAAATTTATATTTGATAATATCGATCGATATAGAAACTAATTTTCAAGGTCAATTAATAATAGTCAATCAAACTATCGCCGCGGCCGCCATTGTTGTTTGGACGTAAACGGCGGCGGCGCGGGCGCAGACAGGGCAGATATACTGGTATTATGTAATAAGCGTGTTGTCGACTGCCAAATTACATGTAGGTATAATATGTTAAACACCAATTCGATTTCTTGGAATTTCTCAGAGCACAGACATTAAACTGGAGACTACTTATATAGTTCATGAACTTCTGTCTAATTAACTATTTAACTATTTAAGTCAACCGTGACCATGGGACCTGTAAAGGGCCCGAAACGTCGGTTTGTTTGAAAAAACAAATATACGCGATTTAAATCCGGAAAAATAGTTTCATTTCCTATGTGTAACAATCGCGAAAACCTAAGAACTCGATAACTATTTAACTGTTTTTAAGATGTTTCAGACTAACTCAAAATTTATAAAGATCAGCACTGGGTTCATTTTAGTGCGTATTGACGAATCTATTACTAAAATAAAAAATCTGGGATTATTAACCTAAAAGTGCATTTTATTTTGGAATTAAAAAAATAATACATGACATATGGACTGTGAACTGGCAACCGGTACTATCTCAATTTTGATAACTTTACGGGATGATGAAAAAATCGGAAACCAGATGCTATATAGTTGATTAAATAAAAATACGTAGTGCACATACATACATGTGTAATAAAAACATTTAAAAACTACGTAAGTATTTTTATTCAATAAACCAGATGCTATATAAATGACGCAAACAATTTTTTTCTTCACCTGTAAAGTTGTCAAAATTGGGATAGTACCGAATGGCCAGATCACAGTCGACATGTTCTATCATATTATCATTGACTTACAAATAAATGGACGACGGGTCTAATACAAAAACCACGAAAAAAATGTCCCAAGTCAACCTATTTAAAGTAATATGAAAAAGCTAAAACGTTGAATTTAAATTGTAATGTCATCGCAGTACTGTTTAATTTTGCTTGCTTCGCTGTCAGTCGAACAAACGAAGACTAAGATCGTATACAGAGCGTGAATGACGCTCTGTATACGATTTTAACGCCCTATAAGTTCGGACACTTTTTAGCGCGTACCCGACGTACATATAATTGTAGGTCAATGCTTCACTAAATTGAATGTATTTTTAACCGACTTTAAAAAAAAAGGAAGTGGTTCTCAATTAGACGATATTTTTATTTATGTTACATACTCCATTCTGTTGCCTTACTTTCTCAAATGGAATGGAATACAAAAAATGCATTGTATATATAAATTTGCAGGCTGATTTCACATGACATTTCCTTCATATTCACACACTGGTTTTTACCTATTCTTCAGTAATGCAATACAATTTAACACCCTTGATAAGAAATTTAATGTAAATGGAAAGTTTTGCCATCTCCTGAATACATAAGGCGCACTAGAAGTTTCCAAAACTGGCCACTTACGTAAACAATATTTAAAAAGTAATTACAACAATCATGGAATTAATAAGTACTTCGTACAACTGGAAGGCTTACTGTGTATTGAAGCGTGCGCCGAGCGAGATGTCATAAATCTTGGTCCGTCTCTTTCTGACTAGTGGTAGACCTGTGGTAATAACAAACAGAGATGACGCCATATTATTTTAGTGTTGCCTAATGTAAAACAAATAAAACTTTCCAATAATATTTAAATATCGTGAAATAATATAAAGACTTTGATTTATTTGCGACCTATTGCATTCATAGTTGGTATGGTATTATTTACAAACATCTTATAATATTCATGGACAAAATGACGTATTGTTTTTATGCCAATTTTTTTTTATAGTCAACTACCGTATTGTATCAAATATCTCACATGGCAATTGTGCGAAAGGGACACACCAAGAAAGAAGATGTCTCACTTGAGCTCAGATCTCTAAGGAGATATTGGTTATTTAAAAAGTATTTTATTGCTATTCATTTAACGTTCATTTTGATATGTCAAAATAATTGCAGTGAGCTTTCCAGTTGTACGAAGTACTTATTAATTCCATGACAACAATTGAAAATGGAACGCTTGGGGTGTAGAATACAGTTTGTTTCATCTGACTGTCACTTGTTTTTACAATGTGGCGTCATTTTAGAAATTGGTTGTCTACATCACCATGGATTTAACACGTGAAATTTTTTGTAGTATGATTTTCTACGACTTTAAGTGTAATTTAACAGTTTCAAAGTGCTATTGGCGATGAAGCATAGCTGATTTGCAGAATTCAAACGCGGTCGTGTGAATCTCAGTGACGAATTCCGTGATGGTCGCCCGTCCACTGCTGTGAACAACAAAAACATCGGTGCTTTGCGCCGTATGATCAAAACAGACAGGCATGTGACATACCATGGGATTCGGGCTTCTTTAGGCATAGGCATCAGTCAAATACAATCAATACTACACAAACATTTGGGTGTGAAAAAGCTGTGTTCTCGGTGGATCCCACACAATCCCACACACTTCATCGCCAAAAGTAGTTTGAAGCCGAGCGAAGCTCCGCTGAACTGTTCAATTACACTTAAAGTTGTAGAAAATCATACTACGAAAAATTTCACGAGTTAAATCCATGGTGATGTAGACAACCAATTTGTAAAATGACGCCATAATGTAAAAACAAGTGACAGTCAGATGAAACAAACTGTATTCTACAGCCAAAGCGTTCCGTTTTCAAATGTTGTAATTACTTTTTAAATATTGTTTATGTAAATGGCCAATTCCGGAAACTTATAGTGCGCCCTATGTACTATGTTAGTTGTCATGTGCGAATGTAATTCTGTTGGTTTGGCAAAAAATAAATTAAGGGAAAACGGAACCGTCATAACACTCTCGTGATTGCTCAAAATTACGCAAGTATTACAATTACGCTGGACCGTGTAGACAAGCCTTATAGATAAATTTTATATCTCGGGGAATCACCAAACAACCTCGTGAACGGCAATGCCCCGTCAGTCGGCTAAATATAGCAAACGGACAACAGGAAAATGAGCTACGTGCGCTTGCGCACTAGCGCACCAGTTTACCCGGGGCTTTCACAGAGGCTGCACGTTAGTGATTAAAATAATTGTGAAGTTGTTTATTTTAGTGCAGAACTTTGTGTTCGTGTCAGTGTAAGTAAAAAAATCATAATTGTAGTTAATAGCCATTGATCGCCTTGCTTTAATATGTGTAATTAAATAACTGAATTTTTTCATTTCGCCACAATCGCAATTTTTAAATGACCTTATATGTATCAAAACAAAAATAGTGTTCAATATAAGTCGAAAACTAACTGGAGAGCACATATACTTTCTTATAAACCTTTCAGACATGTCTAACATGACAACGATTTGAATGCAAATCTAATTCAATTTCAAAATACTTTGTTTTTCTATAACAAGCTAGTATTAGTAACAAAAGCGCCTGTCGGTAAGTTCATAGCAATAATAACTTATTAGGTATTTGATATTTTTTCCTTGCTAATTACAACAATAACTATTTGGTACATTTAAAGTATGTGAATGAAATGATTGATTCTTAACTTTGGTTTCTTGTTGTTAAATAATAAATGTATTTTCTGTTACTATAGCATACTACGTCGATCTACACAATGGAATCCACGGTTGAAACGCCATGCGGAGTACGCGTGATAGATATTGTAGAGAATGACAAGCCTTACAGACTAAACGAAGAGTTGTTAAGCAGAATTCTACTAAGAGAGGACGTGGCAGACTGTGCCGTCAGCGTGGTGAGCGTTGCTGGCGCTTGCCGCGGCGGCAAATCCTTCTTGCTCGACTTCATGCTGCGCTATCTCCTCAGTGACGTGAGTACTTTTTATAACTACAATTTGTTAACATATTGCGATAAAAGATAGCATTGAAGATAGCGATACAAACATGGTTTGATAATCCACCAAATACAAATAAACGCCCAACACATACCTACACGTTTTTCTTAATATAAAACACTTTATTTAACATTCCGACGACTATGTATATCAAAGAATTTACTATCGCTTCATCCAAAAGTAACATGTAGTTATCTATTTGTACACGCCATGTTTATTGGAACAAAAAGTAAGAATATAAGATAGAGTAGCACATTATGTTAACAGGCTCATCGCAGTGTTGGGTCAAAATGACCGACATTGCGTCTACCGTCTACCTATTGGGGTCGTGGGTGGGATGATTGTTCGCGCCGCAGCAGATGGCAAATGCTGCGTATTTAGCCATATAACATGGCCGGCGCGGCCCTGACGACCTTCTGTTGCCACTTGGTTTTTCAAGATTTTTAAAGGCATACATAGTATTCTAGACTTAGAGGAAAAAAATAACATAATTGGAATAAAAAAAATGGACTTTAATTTCAAATTGAATTTAAAAGTTAAGTTTGTATTGTTATGTGCTAAATTCATAGATATACATAGATATATGCATTGACTTGATATATGGGTAAATTACACAAAAATATCGCTATTTTTCTTAGTGCCGTAGCTGAATTGCTTATATTAATTTTTTTTTAAAAATTGAATTTTTAACCGACTTCAAAAGAAGGAGGTTCTCAATTTTTTTTAATGTATTATGCATATATTTGTAACTGCCTCCGTGGCCGAACGTTTACCATGCCGGACTGCCACGCAGAGGTCCTAGGTTCGATTCCCGGGCCGGGAGAAATATTTGTATGGCCTACATTTATTTCTCTCGTGAGTTTGGGGGCAATTTGTGTTTGTCTATGTGTGTGTCCATGGCACTGAGTATGTGCGTTATTATTATTATTATTATATTATTTGTGGACCGATTTTGATATTTTGTTGGAAAGAGTGTACCTACCTCCAAATTCAAATTTGAAGAAAGAAACCTCACATCACACACCTTTAAGGGCGCGTTCCCATTATGTCGTGACGACAGATAGTCGTTCAGTTTAAAGTGTCGTGGCGTGGTCGAAACGAAAAAAGGCACAACTGCTGTGTAAAGTACGCATAGTTGTGTCTTTTTTCGTTACGAGAGCAGTGTATATTTAAATGAAGTTGTTCATACGCAGAACAACATGATTAACTGTCGTTCACGGTTTTTTTGACGTTACAACGACATATTGTCGTGACAAAGGGAAGAGCTAGAACGACAGTCGTCTGACGATAAATAAACCGTCACGATAAAAATGTGACGACAGTCGGTCGAGCGAACGACAAGGCGGCTGCCGTGAACCGATAAATTGTCGTCACGATCTAGTGGGCCACGACACAGTCACGACAGATAGTCGTGATATGGGAACAGGCTAGACGCGACAATCGAACAACAATAAATAAAACGTTACGACATAATGGGAACGCGCCCTACGGTTTGAGGTCGGTATTTTTTTTTATTAAAAAACTTATGTCAGTATTGTTGATACTTCACTGTGGAAAAGCAGTGGGCAACAACTACATAGAAAGCCTAAAGGTTTTTTGAGATCCATATTAACGAAGTGGGGTACTCCGTACTATCATGTTCTGATATTTAATTTTACTGTAAACAGATCAACGACTCGTTCAATGTTTTAACAAGTGGCAAGCACTAAAACAAACAAACACAAGTTTTACGTCGAGTTGTCAGGCTTAAGCATCGAGTACATAACCAGAAATAGAGACTATTACATAATTCATCCCTGGCAACTCATCAGGCGAATGGGTCATATATCACTTTTAAATATCAACTCTCGTTTGCGCTGAAATCACAAATTAGAAAGCTGAAATAGTACAGCGCCAACAACTGACCATAAATAAATAAAGATAATATCTCTAACAATGGGGGGCGGTTCCATTTGGTGTGGTGGAGTAAAGCTCAAGTTAAACTGGTCTATTTGAAGTGAAACAATTCATTGTTTCGAATTCGGGCTGGTCAATCGGAGCACAGTTGTCACAACTTAATGATTTGGCAAATTTTTTTTTATAACATCAAGTGACGGGACGAACAAGCCGTGCGCCTGATGGTAAACTACACGCCTGTCCATAACAGTTACAGTGCCACCCAGAGCTTTAAATTACGAAGATCTGTGGGGCACTACCACTGCGCCCGTCACCCTGAGACATAAGTCGACAAGTCCCATGTGCCTGTCACCAGCACCCTTACCCTTCAAAGCCGGAACACAGTAATGCTGATATTACTGCTTGGCGGCAGAAATAGGAAATTATTACTAATATTCCGAAATTTATATATTTTTTTGTATTTGAATGAATGAATGAATGAAATAATTTATTATCAGACTTACAATAATTACAAGTCCATATATTGTTAGTAAATACTTAGACACTATGTTAGTAAAACTTAAAATTTTCATTCTCTTGGATGTGAATGGACATCCAATGTTTTAAAATTGGACTGTCCATCCTCTCCGCAATCACTATCAAAAGACTGTTGGTGCTGCCCCGCACTCTGACCATCAGGGATGCTGCTCGCTTTCGAATGACAGCTTCAAAGCTATCAATTCTAGTTGCGGCAAACATCCCCGACGCGCTACAATATCGGGGCAGCCCCAGCAGTCCATTTATTTTATATAAGTATATATTTTATTTTCCCGATATTCCGAAATATCGGGAAAATAAAAAGAAGTCATACCGTGGTAAGCAACCTGATACTAGTGATAATCATTTAGTGAGTAACCATGAAAGTCTTAAAATCTATATGTAATTAACTGTACACAAGACACAATAAATTCCATTACGCAATTGACGATCCTGGACGAACTTTCGCAAGGAACTCTAATGCTACTACAGTTTTCAAACAATTTAAATGACATTTCGTCTCTATTTCTGGTTATAAACAATTGCTATATGTTAAATATATGAAAACATTTTTTTCCGGACTAAGACTTTGTTTTTCTTTCAAACAAACAAACGCTTTGCTCTATTCACAGCTTCCATGGTCACGAGTATCGTAAATTGTTTATATTATACTTACTAAAACGTTGGCAGAGTGTTGCGAGCTTTGATTGAATTTGTTGTGTATTTTTATAATATGATATTCTTTAGTTGCATCCCTTTTGCATATCGTCGCCTTACTTTCTAAAACTCGTATCTTAAAGCACAAAGTTACTAAATGCAAAAAAAAGCATTGTATAAACAAATGTTGCCCCTTAGAATAATAACGCATAGAATGATAGTTTCATATCAAATAAACTGTCACAGGTGAGGCAAAAATCAAATTCATGTATGCTAGTTTTAGTTGTCGGTTAATTTTCGGTTTTAGTGTATATTTATATAAAAATACAAGTTGAAACGCGTTACTTCCTTGTGGAATGTGATGTTAGTATCTATTTTATGTTTGTCTGACATATTTTTACACTCATTTACCGCACATTTGGTCATTTTTAGCTAAAATTCTTGAGCTGTTCGCGGTGCAAGTTGACCTTGAGCTTGAAGGCCCGCCCGCTCGTGTAGGCCCATTGGGCGCGCTTCAATTTGCCTCACTTAGCGTGTGCGGACTAGGTTTCTATGCGTTATTATTCTAAGTGTTGCCCCTGGTTAATAAATGTATAAGCATCGAATACTATTACAATTGTGTTTAAACTCAAAAACTATGAGATTCAGGATTATACCATTTCTGAACGCAAAATTTGTTTCTCTACATGTCTATAAAATTGTCATTAGAATATTGTAAGAAATCATTAAAATATATCTACTTAACCCAGAA
>NW_020655590.1:17584-22139 GCF_003589595.1 Hyposmocoma kahamanoa | reverse complement strand
TACATATCGGTTAGACGTTACTAACATTAAAAGGAACTGGTACTCTTACTCCACTTGAGTAAATAATAGTGAGGTAACAGTATTCACTTTCAATCTCTATCGGCAGTTATCGACTAAATTTAGTAACAATAGAGCTGCTTAGTTGGTATGCTAGAAGACGTCGGTTCGAATCCGACCGTATCGAAGGATTTTTTTCTGAATGTTCGATCTTTGTATTAATAATTATAACTAGTGGAGTAATTTCACAAAAAATAATTGAATATCAATTCAACAAAAATTTTAAATACAGTGAATAGCGACATCTCTCGCCAGGGCCGATAGGTGTAAAGGTATCTAACTGTGTGATAAAACTTTCATAGATTTCTCACAGATGGCGCTACGACTAAAAACGTCATTAAAAAACCAAATACAAGAACATGACAACAAGCACATAGAAAAATTTGTGAGGTCAGCTGGTTCGTTCCGTTGCTTAGTTGGTATAGCGTCTGCCATGGTATGCTAGAAGACGTCGGTTCTAATCCGACCGGACCGAAGGAATTTTTTCTGAGTGTTTGATCTTTGTATTAATAATTATAACAATAGAGCTCCTTGAAAAAGATTTCGTCCAGGGAAATACCGCACCTTACCTATTTATGCCTGTAAGCAGTAATGTGTGTATTAATGCGTTTCGGATTTATGTTTTATATATATTTTTAATAGTAAGGGGTTCTGGTGTAATTACAAGCACATGGGACTTGTCAACTTGTGTCTCAGGATGACGGGTGCATTAGCAGTACCCTCAGATCGTTGTGATTTAAAGCTACCAGACGTTGTTTGCCTTGTTTATCCCAGCACGTGGTCAACTAGCTACAGGAGAAGATTGAAAATCAGCATGCCGAGTCCGAGTGTCGAGTTTAACCTTTTTGTCCACATTACTCAATTGTATTTTCTATTTTTTAAGTATTGTGTTTCCTGTGTTTTGTAGATTAATAAATGTCTTTTTAGTTTATTTATTTATTGTCAATGTGGCTTCTTTGGAAAGTCCCGTAGCCCATGATTCAATTCGCAGTAAAAGCTCTCTCATAATTCCCTAACTAATGAGGTCAAATTATATGTGATTATATAAATTTCTGTGTTACCAAGTCAAATTAAATAATGAAAGTAAGGAAAGGCCGAAGATTCGAATCTGGCGGCATTTTAAGTATAACTAATTTCTAAGTAACGTAGATTTGTGAATACTTGTAGTGGCATCTCTCACTATTGATGAAACCTGCACGTCATGTGAAAACATGTGAAGTCCCTAAGTTTCAATTACGCTACCGTGGCGGACAATGACCCAAATCCTCTTCTTACAAGAGATCCATCCAGGCAAGTTGGACGTAAAATTGCCTGATGAAGATGACGATGATATACTTTTATAACTCGAGTATTACTTTACAAATTAATCCAGTCCTTGACCTTTCATAAGATAATTTGGTGAAATCTTGACTTCGAAAAATTCTCTGTTCGTAGAATTTGTCCGGTATTTTAAGCTTCTTTGTCACATTTCCCCTTACTGTTGTTGTGACATTTTGTGGCGCCGGCTGACAGACAGACAGTGAATTTGTGTTATTTTGTTTAGCTGATTACAGTACCTTGATATCAATGACTTGACCCAGACTGGAAATACGGGACGCCTCGACCTGGTTCCTTTTTTCTTTTCAATAATTATAATACGTGATGTAGTGTGGTGACTAAAGCAATATTATTTTAATGTATCGAGCAATTTATTCATATTTATATCTACAAGACACGCGACACTAAGCGCGTTGTATCTGCTGGAACATTTCCAAGGGACAAATCTGAAATAGATGCGTTAGAAAAAACTTTTATTTTGATAAATGATGTTGGAATTTTGTTTGGATTGTCCCAATGTTTAAGTGGTGTTTATTTTAATTAATAAGTTATTTTGTAGTAAATTGATTGTTTTACAACTGTCCACGCAAGTTAATTAGTTAGTCTACGGCTACATACTTATGAATTTTTTATGAACAGTATACAGATAACAGACCTTGTCGTCATTAATGAATCTCTGTCCTTCTTTACCTCCTTTTATGAAAGTTGCTATTGTGATTGTATTGCTTTCTATGGTTTTCTGATGTTCTCCGACTTTTGGATTTTTATACACATTAGTGTCACTTCTATGAAATTGATCGGAACCTTAGTGTTTTTCCAACTCTCCTTGTTTTGAACCCGGGGTTTTTATATCAATATACTATATCTGTCCGCTGTGTAGTCCACAGTTGACAACATATATAGCCTCATTGATGCTATAAAAATTACTAAGCACTCCCTTTACAGCTAAAGCATTTTACACCAATGAAGACTTGTGAAAATATAATTTACAGAATTTAATAACAACATTGCCGACGTATCTAATCGATAAATAAATAAACCACTTTCCAAGAATACCGTAAACTTATCCGATTTTAACTGCGGAATGTTGATAGTTACGTTGTTTAATTAACTTGTTATCTTTGTTAAAGATCAGCGTGAAAATATTCGAAATATTCCTACTTAATGAAATATACAAGCCAGAAATTAATTAGTTCATACGTTTATAAGATCATTATAACATTGAGAATTGTAAGTTAGAATACAACAATTCACAACACTTGGGCCATCAGACAGACGCAGCAGACGGACTGCGGCCTAAACTTACTCCTTAGAGTATCCAGCAGTGAGTAAAAACTATTGAAGATGATCATGATGAATATGTTCATTATTTTGCTTTTTACTAAAATGTCAATGTCGAGAAACTAGTCTATCAAGAGGACAGTCGTTACACTGAAGCAAAAATAAGAACTGTATAACAGTCTTTATTTATATTTTTAATTTAGAAAACAGACGAAACGTACTTCAGCTCGCGATAGTCAAAACTGTCCCAATTTTAGCAAGAGAGTCCGGTGACATTGGACATCGACGACGACGTGTTTTGGAACCATTCCAACATTTTCCGATTTGGCCTTTGCTATCCCTGAAGCCAAAGATGGGTTGGTAATTTTTATTCTTCCGTAACTCAAAACACTTTACAGGGAGGTATCTCTATAAGTAGCGATTCTTTAGTCCACGACTGTTGGATATTAATTTAGTTATAATGATTGAACGATAAGTGTCCATTGGATTATATAGTCCATATGACGCACGCAGACGGTTTCCCTGCTATAATGCGAAAGAGAACAGTTTCTGTTCTTCATTGTGTGCGTGGTAACCGCATTAGCATCTTGATAATTTTCATGTATCGATTTCGTAGTCATTTGTTACAAATGTCCGTCACCCTGATTCATTAGTTGACAAGTCCCATATGTCTGTAGTTTCATCAGCCCTCTTACCTTTTAAAACCGGAATGCAGTAATGGGAGCATTACTGCTTAGCGGCATAAATGGCACAAGGCGCTCTACTGCTAATATCGTACACGTATACCTAAGTATATGTTAATCGACCTCCCATGATTTGTGATTTTACCAACTATCCCACACGAGCTCATAGAAAGAAACTTGTTCTTGGTAACGCAGATACATCCGTAACGTTGCATAGATCAATGCAAAGTGAAAATTGGTGCGCGGATATAGCCGCTCACGCGATGCGCTCCTTCTACCGCAAATGGCGGCTATTTGGTTTCGCAAATTAGAAAAGCATTCAGTTTAAATACAAGTTTTTATAAATAAAAATTATTATCCTGTATTGCTAAATAAATACCCTCTGTACTACCAACAAAAACATCTCACATAAAATGCAGTAATACACCGCAAATCCTGCACTTAAAAAGCACTAATGAAATTTTTGGTGTACTTGGATAAATATGATAATATTCCTTTTGAGTGGTTCTAACGTTTACCATGAAATTACTCCTTAAAGTATAGTTTATAAACATTTATATTCAGGGTAAACTTAAAAAACGCTACTTACGGTATGTTTTCAATAAATAAACACCGAAATCACTAGCCCAAATAATAACACACACGATTGTCGTGACGTATTTTTGAAGTTGTTTATTTTTTTAAATGACAGACCCAGGCATTAAAAACTTTATGATTTGCAAGAGTAGTTACCGAAATAGCAATTAATATTAGTTCTTTTACCTGTTATAACTTCGATATCCGATAAATCGGTATAAAATCATCACCGGCATCTCAAGGTGTGGTATGCGTCTACGGCTGCATGTATCGCGTGAGCGGATAAGTAACTGGTTGATTATTAATATGAAAAGGGCGGACCCGTTGTGTGGCTATCAGTGGCAAGCCGCCTTGATGTTTCAATAGCATAATATTTTAAATATTTATTTGTAATGAGTATTTATGTTTTATATCGAGTTCTTAGGTTTTCGCGATTGTTACACATAGGAAATGAAACTATTTTTCCGCATTTAAATCGCTTATATTTTTTTTATTCAAACAAACTTATGTTAAGTAGCACCTCAGTCAACCGTGACCAAGGGACCTGTAGAGGGCCCGAAACGTTGGTTTGTTTGAAAAAACAAATATACGCGATTTAAATCCGGAAAAATAATTTCATTTCCTATATTTATATTTATTTT
>NW_020655590.1:0-17484 GCF_003589595.1 Hyposmocoma kahamanoa | reverse complement strand
AAATGAAACATGAAATGATTTTGTTGATTCGGCTTGAAAAGTGACGTATTGGAGGGAAAATAAAAATGATTAGGTGCCTATGAATAGATTCTATATTTCGAACTTAGTCACACGACGATTATTAAAGATATTACACAATATTTTTTTCTTAAATAATGTTGTGTTATTACGTCGGGGATTGTGCAAATCTGTGTATGTCTATCACAAGCTAGAAACATGATTTACGGAATTTTGTTTCTCCGAAAACCTTTAGAATTTTATTGAATAAATTTTGTTTCATTTGTCCGAAAACACGTTACGGTTTTTTTCATTACTCCATTTAATGTGTCAATATTTTGACATATCGACAAGTTATTCTTTTCCCGATTGTTATTTCCCAATTTGACCAATGTATCTAATTGAATATTTTTATTTTGTAAAAAAAGATATCCGTGATACATTTTTGTTATATTATTTCTTATTACAGGTATTAAAAGTATTAGAACGTGTCGCACAATATAACTTGTCAAATTAAAGCACCTCGCATCTTTAGAAAATAATGGTAAACGAGATACAAGTTAATTTGATCGAGTTGTAGTCGCTTGCTTCTAACCTAACCTAAACCTACAGGAGGGGTCGTACTGTCTAGGGATGCAAACAAATTCGTCTCTGGTACTTCCCTCGATTCAATTATAAGTTATTTATTGAATGAAATTGGTTCAAGACCATTGTTTTTAAATGTTACGACGAAAATTATGTAAGTGGACTTACTGTGCACCAGCAAAGTACAGTCCAGAATATTGGCGCTGTATGGTAAAATTGTATGGCGGTACAATTTTATCTAAGAATAATAATTTTGTCGAAACGAATTTTCAGTAATGTAAAATTATATTTAAAACAGACAGTATAACAAACATGATCAGACCAAACAAATTCCTGCTCAAAGAATACGTATGTGTAATGATTATTCAGGTTTTCGGACAAACGATACTTCTGCTGTAAGACATTTCTGTGTTCCAAATTTATACCAAAACTGTCATCGCACTAATGAAAAAAGTCGAACCGTTTTCGGACTAACGAAATTCGGAATAAAAAATTTCGAGTTTGTGATAGGTCCGGATGTAACAAACCAAATTTTTACAGGAGAGGGAATTAACGTTATTACTATTTTTTTAAATTTATTGAGGGACAAACAGTTACAGTAACTTATAAATAAACCCATAGTCCCCTAAATATACATTAAATAAAACAAAAAGTAGATAAACAGACAATCTGATACACAATAAACAACACGGAAGAAAGAAAAGTATGTATGTGGTCTATGATAAACAACTTCAAGGTATGAATAGATATAGCCACAGACATATAGACATAACACATACAACACAAAAAACTCGTGCACAGGAACAACGGAACAGAACAAACATATTCAGCAATATGCGTATTTCGTATTCCGAGTGCACACAGAGGTAACACGCTGCGCCCAGGACCGGTCGTGTCATTACGTAACGGAGCACAAGTCGTAGTTGAATTGAAAAATCATTATTAAACTATTAACAATGCATTGAGTGAGATAAAATAATGTTAAATAAAAAGAAGTATAGTTTTTGCAATCCATCAGTGAACCAGCTATTTCCAATTTGTGTTATATACAATTTATAATAATAATATTGCTATAACGGCAACGTTGTTATTGCAATTGTTACAACTTTTATTTTTGCACAGTATGCATTAATTTATGTTGTCTACGGACTAATAACGATAGATTCCTGTAAATCACGCTAATTTGGTTGCCACGCAGATTTGACTTGGACAGTATATTACCAAAATGGAAACTTATAATTAAATCTAGTTACGCGTTAATGCACTATCTCCGACGATAAAAAAGATTAACCCTGCGACATAAAAATAACACCAAACGGTATTGTAGCGCGCCTCATTTGTATATTGTTTTTGTGATAACAACAATCCAGTTTATTTATTTCTGTCTGTATTTGTTGTGTATTTTATTCCAAATTCGTAAGAAAAAGCCAAATGAAAAAATACCAGGGTAATGTTGTAGACGTCTCGTATTTTAATAACTCATTTTCTATGCCTGTCAAGTATGATAACAGACCATTTCGTCAAGTCTTCAATAATTTGAAAGAAAATATCAGCGGTACGCCAAACCTTCCCACGCAAAACATTTGCCACGTTTAATAGCGGTGAAATAAAGCATATTTTTCACATAAAAAATACGCCAAGAGATGTGTTATGAAATATGCGACGTGTAAACTCCATTAGTCGTTTATTTCCGGTTGTGTCGAAAGACGACACCAAAACATTTATTCATAATCTTCTTCGACTCGTTATACATACTACAGTCGAAAGGGGATATCCCCCACAGATCAATAAACAGTGCTTAGAGGACCGGGCACGTGTGCCAACAGTACTCGCAGTTAATCATACTTGAGCTCAGTCCACATTTTTACTTTGTTCGTTATGGTCGTGTCAATTATCTCACTCAAAATCTTGAAAACTGATAGTCGCACCTGTAATATTTTCTATGGTGGTGTTTCATACCATGGTTAAATTTTAATAAATTTTCCATTTTCTGTTCATCGTTTTTTATAAGAAATGAAAGTAAACCTTACGACGCAGCAATATGGTTGACTTTCTTTTGGATAACGCTAATCGTTCGTCGTCTCAGTAGCTGCATTAGCTGAATTTTTTATTGCTTATTTCAGCTTTTGCCGTTCGATATTGTAGTAGCAGTAGATCTCCTTGTGAAAGAGTTCGTCCAGGGAAGTACTGCCACCTTACCTATTTCTGCCGCCAAGCAGTAATGTGACCTTTACTGCATTCCGGTTTTGAAGGGTAAGGTTGCTGGTGAAATTACGGGCCCATGGGACTTTTAAACTTACGTCTCAGGTGACAGGTGAACATCGCATTTGTTACATCTTTTCAAATTAGAAATTATGACATAGTGTTCAATATACAGGTATTGTGATTGTGTGAGATTTGGCAACAACAATTCTGATAGTAATCGTGTCTTAAGCCAACCATGGATCTGGGAATTTTAAACATTTCTAGAAAAAATATCAAAAACATGAGTGTTAGACCGGGCGTACCTGTGAGTGTGGGCGGCGTTATCGGTCGCAAGAATATTGCCAACATGTTTAAAGATTCTTTTACCGTCGGATCACCTTTGGACTTAGCGTCGGTTGGGTTGTGCAGTGCTGAGGTTGATGTGAAAAACTGCTCTGTTACATTCTCTTCAGAGAAGGTCTGTGGAATGATCATGAATGCCAACTATCGTCCCATCTGTACCCCAACTGTATTGGCTAAGGTACTCGACAGTGTGCTTAATATTCAGTTAAACAAACACATGCAAAGTCACGACGCACAATTTGGGTTTAGGCCTGGACTTTCAACTAAAAGTGCCATTTTCTCTCTTAAGCAGACTATCAAGTACTTCATAAACAGAAAAACCCCGGTATATGCATGTTTCCTCGATTTGTCAAAAGCTTTTGACATGGTCAATTATGAAATACTCTGGAACAAGCTGAGAGATAATTATATGCCGGCGGAATATATTTCATTGTTTAGGTTATGGTATCGAAATCAAGTGAACCGGGTGAGATGGGTCGACGTTCTGTCAGATGATTATAAAGTTGAGTGTGGTGTGAGACAGGGTGGGCTGACATCGCCAGGACTTTTTAGCCTATATATTAATCGACTGGTTGATGAAGTTATTGGCATGCATGTCAAATGCCATATTGACGGATCCTACGTTAACAACATAAGCTATGCTGATGACATAGTGCAGCTGGGTCCTTCTATTGGCTCAATCGTAAAGTTAGTGGACACATGTGAAAGATGTGCAGCAGCGCACGGCCTAAAGTACAACTCTAAAAAAAATGAGTTGTTAATTTTCAAATCGAAAAAAACCAACCCGATAAATGTGCCTCCGGTTGTATAGGGTGGTACTGCGTTGCGAGTAGTTGAAAGGTTTAGATAGCTTGGTCACATAATGACAGATCATCTAAAGGATGATCTGGATGTGGAAAGAGAGCGCAGGGCGTTGGCAATAAGGAGTAATATGCTGACACGCAGATTTGCTCGATGCACAGAAAGTAATAATAATAATAACGCACACACTCAATATAGCCCCGCACTAGGGAAACCCTGTGTCGCGGGTGCCATGGACACACACACAGACAACCACAAATTACACCCAAACTCCACAGGCCCAGGAATCGAACCCGGGACCTCTGCGTGGGAGTCCAGCACAGTAACCACAGAGGTTCGGCCACAGAGGCCGTTAAAAATCAAGGATATAATTAATTCAGAAAGCAATAAATGGTATTTTAACTTACAACAACTAACGTGAGAGATATGGTTATATAAAAAAGTAGATATACGAAAATTCATGGAAAAAAGTACACTGATTAATATCACAATCTCAGAACCGTGTACAAAAAAACCGACCTCAAAAGTCATTCATCATAGTTTGGCAACCTTAGAGGGAATATTTTCTTCAAATCTAAATGGGACTATTTCTAACACATATTTATCCCGGCCTGGGAATCGAACCCAGGACCTCTGCATGGCAGTCCGGCATGGTAACCGTTCGGCTACGGAGGCAGTTGAGGAGAAAGTGTAAAAATAAATCTATTTAAGTCTTATTGTACGTCATTTTATTCCAGCAGTCTGTGGTGTCAGTACGCCAAACGAGCTTACAATGCCCTGCGTATACAGTATAACAATGCGTTCAGGATGCTGTTGCCGAAACCACGCGACTGCAGCGTGTCAGGAATGTTCGCAGAGGCAAGCACTGATGGTTTTCCCGCTATAAGGCGAAAGAAGGCCGCTTCTATTCTTCACCGTGTGCGTGGTAGCCGGAACAGCACACTGATAACACTCGTGAACCGGTTCGATAGTCCCTTGCTATGGCATCTAATACAAAGAGTCATAGGTGTAATTTAAATTGTATAATTGCATATTATGTGATGTAATTCAAATGTAATGTAATTTAAATAAGTACCTGTTAAAATAGTTGTTAAGTCTTACTAACAAATTATGGATTTTTTTCTGAAATAATGTATTATTATTATTATTATTATTATTAAGGCCCTTACATTGTTTTTTTTCTCCTATAATTTCTCTAAAGAGAGGCTTTATGCCGTAATCCGCCATGCGGGTCCAGTGCGGGTTGGGGATTTCATACGTTCTGCATGTGACATACTGGTTTCACCTGGATGTTTTTGTTCCCAGTTAGCGAGAGTTATGGTCACAAACATTCACAAATGTACATAATCTACAGACAAATTAAAGTCACATAGATACGAACCGTCGACCTCCCAACAATCGTTCTCGAAAACATCGGACCTTTTACTCTGGGCTTTGGAACAATTTGTATTGTTCAACTGCTAAATTACAAGTTAATGGCATTAAGAACACAAAGGAAACAGCATCATAAATACACCTAAATAACGCAGAGAATAATAAATTCTGCCTTAAACTAAGTGATTGTAATTGGTTCTTTCAAGAACCGTTACAATTTGACATCATTTTGAATTCGGAATAATTGCCAGTCCAATCAAGCGTCAGTATTCAAAATCTGATTGGAATAAAGTGTTTACCTATTGGTACATTGCCAAATAACTACTGGTAGAGTCACTCGCTTCACTAGTGTCACTAACACGCGGATCTAGATATTGGATCACCATGGATCAACCTCGAGGGACAACACAAATTTAGATAACGAAACGTAAAACTTATATACTTAAACGTAGATACTTTTTTAAATAAGTTTATTTTGTCTCTCCTCTCGACTTTCACAGCTCTTGATTTGATGCAATGTTAGATCAATCCTTTACATACGCGTACAAGACTCCCGACGTCTCCTGCTTGGTCTGCCTCATCGTCCCTGGCCGTTGTTTGTACGTAACCATCTACCATCCAACCAACCAAATAAAGGAAATAAACTAAATATCCTTAATACAAAGAAATGTGTAGCCGATGCCCTAACATATCTGACCTCTGAGCTGACCTTTGGCTCTAAGGACCTTCTTACGCATTCAACAGAAAAGTGTAAAGGGATCCCAACTTTTTGATTGAAATTTGTATTAATGTACTATAATAAAAAAAAAAATTTTAGTATAATAAAAAATCCATTTGGATTAAAAAGTTTTTTAAAACATCACTTCCTAATGATGCAATAAAGGAGTCGTACCAAAATTACGACTCTTTTTTAAATTTTACGGCTCACAGGTTACAGGTTCAGTTTTTTTATACATTTCTTCACACTGATCTATTCAGAAATAAATAAACGGTTAGCGGGTCAGGTATTCTTAGGGCCTCGGCTGTGTATTACATATCATCACATCTGTCGCCTATTACGCAGAAATGACAAATCTAATTCGCCTCCTCTTCTTGTACTCTCTTCACACATGCCCGTTTTATTCTTGATAATTTTGATTTGGCGTTTTTCAAGAACTCATTAATCTGATCGAGATTATGTACATTTTTTATGTTCATTTGTGTACACGAGGTTTGCTTTTCCCCACGTTTCCATAAATAATCGCTGTGTCAATTTGTGCCGTCATTCTTCTGACATCCATCTTTCTTTCATGTTCCGCATTCTGTCTTTAAGAGTAATACAACACAACACGCAATTCTTCTGTGGAAGAAAATGATGAATCTGAAATGAGTCTTATTGTTAGAGCTTTAAGTGTGTCTTGTCGAAAAATTAATACATTACCTTCATTCACTTGCTGAAAATACTTTAAAACTATTTTCTGTAGAAAATAAATAAATAAACAATTAGTTTGTGTCGTCGACGTTTTAACCTCGATTCTAAAATGTGTGTCAATGCTCTTTCAAGGTGTTTTATATTTTCGTTGAAGGCGTTTTCTCTTAGTCATTGTAAATAGTTTTTGGAGCAATGTTAAGGCACATGATCGTACCGATAAACTTTCTCATAAAAGCCGGGTCAGACTAAAACGCCTAGACGCGTTTTCGATCACGTCCACGTTCAAGATTAAATTTTATCTATATTATTGGTTACAGGCAAACATTTGACGGCAATCTCACCCGATGGTACGTGACGATATAGTCGCACGCGCACGTGACGAATTATCGAAAGCTGTTATGGTGCGTATGAATTAACATTCAATAATAGCAATTTGCTTTCAATGGTTTAGTGACGGCTTTCAACTGCCTAGTTCAATATTGCACCAATAGATGGTGATGTTTCATGACTATTTGAATAGTATAATAAATGCATTACAGTAGTGAGTGAGAGCACCCGTAATACAATTTGTAACATCAACGCGCACCATTTTTAATGATCGTGTCGAGACGCTGGCTCAGTGACCTAGAAGGCAGCGGCGCAAATGCACCTGTACGTATTATCGTTTTTAGTTTCGGGGCTAAATTTAAAAAGGCCTGAGACAAAGAGAAACCCCTATTTTTTTAACGCACACACTCATAGCCTCGCACTAGGGAAACCCTGTGTTCAGACTAGCACGGTAATTTTTCGGCCACGGAGACAGTAATTGAAAAATATAGGATATTGGGATTCCTCGTCACACTCAACATTATAACAAGTTAATAAAACAACACGGTTGGGTTAAATTGTAAAAACAACTGATTCAATTAAAGGCGAATGCGCCCGGTGAGGTAGTGCCTTAACACTTCGCTCAAAGCGTAGGGTTGTCACATAATTATTTTTATTGTACATACAGGTTTGAAATAATAATAAAAACCAATAAATAGAAAGAATAAGATGTTCATCGCAGGAATCTCTTGCAATATTGAAATAACATTTGTTAAACGCACTTATGTATTGATATTTCTATGCCAGTGGCGGAGTATGCTATATGAAATAGTAATGAAATACTAAATAATTCTGAATTTCAGGCACTCCTCTTCAAATAATCACAAGCGCAACAATAAACACTCTTTGATGTCATTTTTTAAACACCGAACGAACGCTTCAATTCTGTAATGAATAGCGGGTTTTACACAGACACTCTATCACGCATGATACAGCATGAGCAATCGTGCACAGTTGAGCCAGTTTCACAAGGCCCATCCTACGCTATTAGCCTTTACATGGACGCTCTTAAAAACGCTCTCATAGCCGCTCACGCGATGCGCTCATCCTACCGCAAAATGGCGGCTATTTGGTTTCACAAATTAGAAAAGCATTCAGTTTAAATACAAGTTTTTATAAATAAAAATTATTATTCTGCATTGCTAAATAAATACCCTCCGTACTACCAACAAACACATCTCAAATAAAATGCAGTAATACACCGCAAATCCTGCAATTAAAAAGCACTAATGAAATTTTTGGTGTACTTGGGTAAATATGATAATATTCCGTTTGAGTGGTTCTAACGTTTACCATGAAATTACTCCTTAAAGTATAGTTTATAAACATTTATATTCAGGGTAAACTTAAAAAACGCAACTTACGGTATGTTTTCAATAAATAAATACCGACATCACCAGCCCAAACAATAACACACACGATTGTTGTGACGTATTTTTGAAGTTGTTTATTTTTGTAAATGACAGACCCAGGCATTAAAAACTTGATGGTTTGCTAGAGTAGTTACCGAAATAGCAATTAGTATTAGTTCTTTTACCTGTTATAACTTCGATATCCGATAAATCGGTATAAAATCATCACCGGCACCTCTAGGTGTGGTATGCTTCCAGAGACGCATGAATCGCGTGATCGGTTAAAAAATTTCAAACAGGTAATCGTCAATTCGTAATCCTCTACGCTCCTAATCACGCGCTATAGAGTGACTGTGTAAAGGGGGCAACGACGCAACGCCGCAACGCGAGTACACCGCGAGATTGTGCGGATGCGTGCGTCCGTACCCGGCGCTCAGCGGGCGTGCACCCACACAAACTGAGAACAAAAATAAAGAACGTCACGATCACAAATAACACCATGTACAGGCGCTTACAGGTACTATGTACCGAAAGAAATTAAAATTCAATTTTCATAACAAACATCGATTAAAACCATGAAATGTTTTGCACAAATAAAAGTCCACATTAACAGTGTTGAATGTGCACAATATCTTTACAGTCAACAAACGATTGCGGTGATTCACAATTCACGAATGCACACAAAGCTTACACTATTGTTTTTCACGGAAAATCATGTATTAGACTTTATAAACTGAATATCGCTGTCTTTTTTTATTATATCAAGTGACCAACGGTACAAATTTGATCAACTTCTGCTGTCTGTTACTTGAAACTGAATTGAACAGCGATTTATAAAAAAATTGACAATTTTATTAATTTTTATGGACAACTCACACTTGACCAAATAATTGACTATTCAACTATTCAATTAAAAGATAGTTATTAATTTATTTGCGTCAGTTTTGTCATCTTTTAACTTATAATTACCTCGTAAAGTAGGTCAACTAGCTTTAGCTCTCTACGAATGTCATATGAAATGTATGGGAGCGTTTAATGTTAAAGTTTTGGATATTTATAGTTTTATTTTAAAAAGTTAATGATGTCGATTTGTTCATTAGGTAACGTACTTTCGAAATCAGTTCAAAGCTTTTTGATATCTCTTATATTTGTGAAATAATCGCCTGGGCACACTTAACGATTACACCCTGTATAGGCTGCCTAATATTATTATTATGACCCTTTCGATCATCACCATAAAACTATAAGATGTTACTTTAAACATTTGGTCGGTGCAATAGGCAGATAAGGCAAGCAATTGTTAAGTCTTTGAATGCAGTATAATGCTTATCTTTAAAATGAAATGTCTCCATGAAACAAATTATCCTATCTTCAGTATTTGAAGTACTTTCATTCCGTGACTCATAATCATTTTTTGAAAGCAGTAGAGCTCCTTGTGAAAGAGTTCGTCCAGGGAAGTACTGCCACCTTACCTATATCTGCCACAAAGCAGTAACGTGAGTATTACTGCGTTCCGGTTTTAAAGGGTAAGGGTGCTGGTGAAATTACAGCGACATGGGACTTGTTTACTTCTGTCTTAGGGTGCAGTGGCAGTGTTCCTCAAATCTTTGCGATTTAAAGCTCTGAGTGGCACTGCAACTATTACAGACATGCGTGTCGCTTACCATCAGGCGCACGACTTGTTCGTCCCGTCACTTAATATTATAAAAAAAGCATTGCAACGCCCTGTATGGCATGAGTATAATTACACCTACCATAATGATAGACGATTTCAAAAAAGATGTTATAAGATGTAAATGTCGTGGTAAATTATTACTCGTTTGGAGCGGTACAGTCTAGGCAGAAGTTTGAATCCCTGTGGCAGAATTTACCTTATGACTTTCTATTAAACTCACGCTAATATTGAAGGAGAACAATGGAAAACAACTATAGTTCGAAGTCGCTGAAGGAGGCATCATAGTTATTAACGCTAAGACGGCTTGACCCGATAACTATCTTGCATCTTTCACCTCTGCTTAGTCTATTTTCTCTCTTAATACATAGACATAAAGGTTATAAATTACCACCATGAAAATATGATCATAGCTTTAAGTGTGAGTTGTATAAATTTAATGTTTAATGATAATTGTATCGGAGCTAGTCGAGGCGCATCATGTAACGACTATCATAAAATATAGCGAGATTCACCAAAAACATAATCTAAAAAACTGTTCATTTTGGGTCCGTTCGTTATGCCCCCCGTTTGTTTGCCTCTGTGGTGTGTGCCCCCGATTTGGGTTAGGTACGATAAATATAATTCAAAGCTATTTTTGAATAAAATGTACTGGCAGAGACAAAAATGCTATCACAAAAACAAAAAAAAATATTAATGAGTTTATACAAATAATTTGAAATAACATGAACTTTAGCAGTGATAATTTTGGCAACTAATAAATATTGATTTAACAATCAGAATTTTAGTTGGTAGGTACTAGTTTATTAATACAAGTTTATTATCAACCTATAATAATAAAGTTATAACTGTAACATACATACACATATAAATAAATTATTACATTCAGAAATATTTTAGTTGTTAGCAGTATTTATATCTATATAGGTATTTGAAAAAAATGTTGATCCATTATTTATTAAAATCGGGGGCATACTGAACCGGGGGTACGAACGGACCAGTTATTTTAATGTAGATAATTATACCAAATCGTGTAGTGACTTGCTAACTCGCATTAGGCCATCACGGTGATCTGAACCATAGGTTCCAAAACGTCCACCACTACAAAAATACTTAGAAATGCGTATTTTTTATGTCACAAGGAAAAAAATATATATATCGCACTGCTATTACAGTAGTGTTGTAACTCAAAACATGCGAACTTTAATATTATATCATTGTTGAACGCAAAATTTGATTCTCCACACGTCAAAAAAACCGTCGTTAGAATATTGTAAGAAACAATCAAAAGATATCTACTTAACTCAAAATGAGACATCGTTTATAAATTAAATTAAATTAAATTAAATTCATTTATTTTTCGGATAAATTACATCCATAATTACAAGTACAAAACTAAACTAAACTAAAATTGACATAAATAAATAAAAATGAATTAATTAAAATTGTATTTTTTTTTTTTGTTTATGTGCACTAGAAATAATCCATATTAAAAAATGTGAAATTATTTTTTCGATTTTATTTTTAAATATATTCGGGAAATGGTTTGTGTGTGTAACTATAACATATACACATATTTTAATGATTTATTGCGGAAAGTGAGTAATTAGTTTTTCATCGATTCTGAGAAAGTCCACTTTTTGAGTTAATACATTATTGTATTAACAGTGCGATACATAGTGCAGTATACGTAATAATTCAGGTTTTTTCTTCATGTGCGGTTGGACCCCATGGACAGCATGAAGCCTTACCGCCCCTGTAGGACTCTTTTCTCCTTCGTTGACCTCCGTACCCAGCAGTGGTACGTACAATAGAATGACGATGATGTTATTCACTCCTGAAATATCTTTCACTCCCTCCCCATCACTCATTCCGTGCACCCACTTATTTTTATTACGTTTAATCTGACCTTTTTTAAGTGTCAGCTCGAATTTTTTTATTCCCGTATTAATACGGTTCATTTTGCTTGGATCGAACGGCAGGGAAACTGGTTTTATTTCAGAATTGATTTTTTTACTAACGTAATTAATGCTATTTGAAAAATGTACATCTATACTAGTGTTTTCTATTTGTATATGTAAAGACCTATACAGAGGTTTTGTTGTAATTTCTTTTTTCTTAAAAGTTTGCGTTTTCTTACTATTATGAATTTTTTTATAGTAATCTGTGTATATCCTCAACTTTACTATATATTTTTTGTTAAAGTGATCGATTCATCACTTTCACTGTTATGCAGAATCAACCAAAGCCATTTGAGGTTGTAGATAGATAGATAGATAAACACTTTATTACTCACACACAAGAACAAGAATAGTACATAAACAACTTAAAACTAATGTGGGCAAAGGAGGAAAGCTAATCGGAGCGGGAGACGTAGTGTGCACATTTTAGAAATAAAAAATAAAAATAAAAATAAATTTTATGAACAAAAAATAAAAATACAAAATAAAGAAATTAAAAATATAAACTTATGCTTACTATAGTTATAATAAATAATAACGCACACACTGAACATAGCCCCACAATAGGGAAACCCTGTGTCGCGGTTGCCATGGACACACACATAGACAACCACAAATTACACCCAAACTCACGAGAGAAATAAATGTAGGCCATACAAACATTTCTCCCGGCCCGGGAATCGAACCTGGGACCTCTGCGTGGCAGTCCGGCATGGTAACCGTTCGGCCACAGAGGCAGTTAATATTTAATAATAGTTAATATATTATATTAGGTTGTATAGACTCTTAAGGACATACTCGTACAATCCAGTTGAGATATTTAAGCCCAAGTCGACGTTGGGTTTCTATAATTTTTTGTCATCATTCTTTCTATAAAATAATAAACAGTCTTCAAATTATACGAAAACACGAAATTTCCCTTAAAATCTCCGCGGCTTATATCAGGAATAACGACGAAGCATAAAATAATAACCTTTTTAGGGAGAGGTTTTATTGTGACTTAAGACGAAGTGTTTGTTTGTTTTTGTTACTTTACCTCACCTTTTTAACAGTAGATAAAATATTTATAGTAGAACCAAATATAATTTTGACAGCTGGGAATGACCATAGAAAGTAACTTAATATAATAAATTAACGAAACCATATTTTCGGACCTAAGTGGCATGTATTTATTATTTCAAACAAACTAAATGTTTCGGGCTCTTTACAGAGTCCCATGGTCACGGTTGACTGAGATGTTAAAGTCATTTATTTATTTATTGCTTCATCAACATCTTATATATTGCTAGAACAACAAAAGACCAGTGTGTAAGTCAATTACAGTCGAACACATAATAATTATGATGCATTGACTTACAAATAAATGGACGACGGGTCTAATACAAAAACCACGAAAAAAATGTCCCAAGTCAACCTATTTAAACGTAGTGACATGTAAAGGTATATGAAAAAGCTAAAACGTTGAATTTAAATTGTAATGTCATCGCTGTACTGTCTAATTTTTGCTTGCTTCGCTGTCAGTCGAACAAACGAAGACTAAAGCGTGAATGACGCTCTGTATACGATTTTAACGCCCTATAATTTCGGACACTTTTTAGCGCGGACCCGACGTCCATATAATTGTAAGTCAATGTTATGATGCCTTAAACAACAATAAAAAATTATTATTACGATAATTGAGTGGAATTCCCTGCCTGCGGACTTGTTCCCTGAACGTTACAACTTGGACCTTTTCAAGGCGAGAGTGAATAGGCATTATTTAGGCGTGTATGCTCCATCCTCGACCTTATCGTCACTTTCCATCAGGTGAGATGGAGGTCAAATGCGCACTTATTTTTTTAGTAAAACATTAACTAAAAGTAATGAAATTTTTATTGAATTGATATTCAATTATTTTTTGTGAAATTACTCCACACTAGTTTGTTATAATTGTTAATACAAAGATCGAACACTCAGAAAAAATTCCTTCGATCCGGTCGGATTCGAACCGACGTCTTCTTGCATACCGTGGCAGACGCTATACCAACTAAGCCACGGAACGAACCAACGGACCTCACGAATTTTTCTATGTGCTTGCGTCGTGTCTTTGTACTTGGTCTTTCAACGACTTTTTAGTCGTAGCGCCATCTATGAGAAATCTATGACAGATTTATCACCCAGCTTATTAATTAAAAGTATCAAAATAGAAATTAGCAGTAGAGCGCCTTGTCAAAGAATTCGTCCAGAGAAATCACCTTATCTATTTCGGTCCAAAACAAAATTTAAAAGTCCTTCAACAACGGGCTGAAGTCATCAACCAGTTATGTTTAATGGTAATGCAGACTAACCTATTCTGCACTAGAGTTACAAAAAATATTGATTTAATAACCTTATTTTGAATTTACTAAAGAACATTCTGATTTCCGATTTAGATCCGAAAAAAAATTGTTTTATTTCCATTGTGTATTACTCGCACAAATATGAAAACTCATTTGATAATAAATGTCACTACAGAAGCCGATAAGCTGTGGTAGCCTCTCAAGCAGAGGGTCGTGGGGTCGAATCCGAGCTCGCACCTCTGAGTTTCTCGGAATTTATCTGCGAAATTTGATTTGAAATTTATCATGAGCTTTTCGGTGAAGGAAAACATCGTGAAGAAACGTTGAACAAGGTTCACAGCACTCGGAAAACGTGTGATGTCCCCAACCCGCATTGGGCCAGCGTGGCGGACTATGCCCTAAACCCTCGTCTGAAAGGAGACCCGTGCCCAGCAGTGGGACGTATAAAAGGCTTGATGATGATCAACACAGAAGTCAAATAATTATCTAATGATCTTCTCTATAAAGAAAAATAACGCCTTATTTTCATTAAAATCCGATTACAAAAACAATATAATTTTCTAATTTGCATTTGAATTGCAATTAATTGAGATTATTTGTTTTTACTAATCGTCATTTATATTGTAACGTTATATGGCTTTTTTGGTTTAAGTCTAGTGATGTGCCGTAAATAACAGGATACTATAACGTTTTTAGTGATTTTCTAGTTCTATTTGATCCTAGAAAAAATGTCCACAGAAATGTAGTATATTAAATGTTAATTTGATTGAAAAAAAAATTATAAAGATTTTATTACGATATTTAAAAACGATCTGTCGAAATGGTCGAAACCACCACGGTATTACACTTAAAGTCGTAGAAAATCATACTACGAAAATTTTCACTAGTTAAATCCATGGTGATATAGACAACTAATTTCTAAAATGACGCCACAATGTATAATTAACCGCGTTTTTTCTATAAAGGATCTTGGTGTAGTCTTTGACTCGCGCCTCACTTTTCACGTTCATGTCGTGACACTTGCTGCCGACTGCTTTCGAAGACTGGGCTTTGTGATCCGCAACGTCAAAGACTTTCAAGATTTTGGTGCTATACGAATGGTCTATAATGCTTTAGTGAGAAGCAAACTTGAGACGTCATCGCTTATATGGCACCCGCATGAAGCTACGTATACATCTTTGATAGAAAGGGTTCAAAAAGCTTTCCTTAGATTTTTCTACAAAAAAATGTACGGCTATTATCCGTTTTTGTATCCGACAAAGTATTTACTGGGGACTCTTCAGTATAATTCCCTTGAGGTGAGGCGGAACAACAACCTGCTGGTATCTGTTTCTCAGGTATTACGCGGCGAGTCGGACTGTCCTGAGCTAGTGGGACAGCTTGTAAGGCTCTTTGTCCCAGACATTCCTAAAATAGTTTTAAGAGCGCGACGTCGTGAACTATTCGCAGTCCCACCGGTGCGTACCGTATCGCGCAGGAATTCACCACTGCTCCGTGGCCTCACAATGCTCAATCAACTCTTGGCATCAGCACCGGAGTGTGATGTGTTTGCATGGCGATGGGCGGCTGTGTGTTGTGAATGCCTGAGATTTTGTGAAGCGATAGATGATAGTGAGTCAAGTATAGTGCTATAGTTTAATTTATTATTTTTTACTTTGGTTTTTTTTTTCATTTTGGTTTCACGGCGCATTGGTTATGGAACTGTAATGCCGTGTAAACATATTTACAATAAATAAATAAATACATGACAGTCAGATGAAACAAACTGTATTCTACAGCCAAAGAGTTCTATTCTCAAATATTGTAATTACTTTTTAAATATTGTTTATGTAAGTGGCCTGTTCCGGAAACTTATAGTGCGCCTCTATGTATAAATCCGAAAAACAAATAAAAACACCACAGTTTGGATAAGCAATCTTAGGAAGATATTTTTTAACGTTTTTAACGTATAAGAAATATTTTTGTGACTTATTCCTTAATGGCTTCTGTGCCCAAGAATTTTGCACCCTAACGTAGTTGGCACTCTAACAAAATCGAGAATAAATAATATACGGCCAGGGACAGAGGTACCCGTTATTTGCGGTTCGATGCCGTTGGAAATTGAACACAAAATACATACCGATAACGTAGAATTTACAATATTCTGATGAAAATTCCGGTCCAGTAACGGAAAATAAACACACAACGTAATTTTGTCTAATAAATATCCGTATCTACCGTCATTTACGACAGTAATGGTCGTATCGAGGAATTTCGACGAAAATTAATTATTTATATTATACAACATGAAATTTCGAAGCGGATTATGTCAATAAAATTTTCCCGACACATCTCAAAATTATATTCGCTCGTGGTAAAAGGAACGGTAGTTAAATTTTTACGGTAGCCATCATTTTGTAATATTTTGGGTTTCGAAATTTATCAGGGTATAGTTAAAAAACTACATACAGGTGACATTGTGTAGTAGAATTATAAAGACACATTAGTAATTTATGTGAGGCGGGATAGTGAGTCACCCATATATTTAGTATATATACCCAACAAAATCTACGGAGTTACCATTATTTATTGACGGGGATTCACATTAAGCCGATACGAAAAACCGTTACGATGGACGCAATAAGCGCGAAACAAATGTTGTTTCATTTTGACTTGAACGACACAACACTCTACAGAGGCTGCAACGACTGGGCTTCCTGTTGAAATTCTAATCGCATCATTCCAGCGCCAATGACAGTTGAACGCAAAAAGCAATAAAATACAGTAGAAGGGAGTTCTGTCCGCCATATTCGCTTTGTACGTTATAGTCGTGACAATTATCTCGCGCAAAATCTCAAAAATCGTAGAAATATGTCTTATTTCTCTACTTATCGATGGTGGTGCTTCGTATCATTATGTCTTATTTTGTTTTAAATAAATTTCCGATTTTCTATTTATCGTCATCATTGTTTTTACAAGAACGAAAATAAATCCTGTACCGTTGCAATAAGGTCGCTTATTTTTTGGAGAACTAAGAAACATCTCGAATTCGTCATCGTTTAGATATTGACCGCTAGATCGCATCACACTGATTTATAGTTCAATATAAAATCAAAACGTC
>NW_020655589.1:28064-31384 GCF_003589595.1 Hyposmocoma kahamanoa | reverse complement strand
ATGTCCCTTACATTAAAAAATATTAAAAAATGTTTAGTTGTTCCTTAAGTTACTGATATTTTATGTGTAAACAGTCGAGCATAGTGTAAGCATGAAGAGAAATAGAAAATTACACGTAATTCTAGCGCAAAAGATCCTTTACAATAAATTTTCTATTTCTCTTACTGCTTACACTAGGCTCGACAGTTTACACATAAAATATTACTAACGTAAGGCACAACTAAACGTCTTTATTTAATGTAAGGGACATGCTATATTTTAAACCACTAGGTATTCCTAAATCTTTCGTTTATAGCATGAAAGAAGAGCAAAATTCGAGGAAAAGCTCTAGACACAATCAAAATTGGAGCAGACAGTAAAAAATTATAGACAGATTTAAAAAACTAAAATCGTTTTTTCGCTATCCTGAAAAACCGTGATGTGTCCCTTACATTAATTGATAATTCTGGAGTCGACTTATGTAAATAATCCCCACACCATGTTATAAAAGTCAACATCTATCACACTCTCGCGTAATATCCATCAGATCTCCTAACATACTTTCCTCGTTCATGGTTATGAGCACCCACTACAGAAATAACTTTGGTTCTGTGGAAATCCGTAGTGATTCTTGCATTGCAGCCCCGGTCGTTGTGTGTAGAACAACGCCAATAGATGAAATTTTCGTTGTATGACCGTTTGCAGTATGTATAGCCATCGATAAGTATTAGGCCATCGGATCTACGAGACATAACGATATTGAAACCTGGAAAAAGAGATAGGAAACCTGTGTTAATAATATTCCACACAATAAAATTACTCTAATTTTAATTGATAAGTCATACTCAATTTATTGTAATTAGTCTAAAGCCTCATAAAGGACACACTTTCGATGCGTAAAAAGCTATCCATATAAGAAGAGCGAAAAAGGAGATGTAAAAATAAACGTATTTCGTTAGAGCGACGATACGCGGGCGCTGCAGGTGTGTTGCGTCTTCGCGACGCTATGATTTCAACGCACCGAGTGCCATATGACCAAAACGGTGTTGCAACGTAACGCCGTTTACTTACGCATTGCAGCTGCCCTCCCCGGTCCGTCTCCTGGTCCCCATGCGACGCGCACGCGTTCCGTCGCCGCCGTTTCAACGCACCATGAGGCATTATAGTTCTAATTTATATGTAGTAAAACGTAGCGACACCGCTGAGGTGTCAAGGTCAATGGCGACGCAACGCGACGTGGGGCATCGCTCTTAAAGCGTCTCGTTTTACGCCGTACTGTTTTACAGAAACTCGAAATATTTCTAAGGAAAAAACTTATTTTTACTAACTAAATTTACTGTTACATGTATAATAGCATGTATATTGTACATATTCTAAAATAATTAATAACATATGAAAATTCGCCACAAAACCAAATGAGAACCGTTCGCCTGACTAACAATGGAAAAATTGGTAAACACACAGTACAGTACAGTAGTAGGGATATTTGAACTTAGAGTTAGAACTTGAAGTTTGCTCTCATCATCATCATCATCAACCCATTTATACGTCCCACTGGTCAAAACTAAGTTACGTACATACTACGTACGTACATAATATATTATTTACCACTGTCATTAAAATCATTTCTGCGATTTGACTGAATTACTACACTGACAACACACGACGTAGTCGAACTGTGAATTAGGCACTCTGCGAAATGGACGTTTTTATACTTGTTTTGCACTTTGGAAATATTATCAATGTGCCGTTCATGCTAGGGCCACACTAAGGTTAATGTGTAAAATTAGTGCCTAAAATATCGTTTGTAATAATGTAGCTACGTTAGGATTTGGGGTCTAATACCAATAAATTATGCTTGAAGTTGAAGCTGCTGTGTTTTTGTTAATTATTATTATATGAATCTTTTCAATTTGACCTAACAAAACCAGTAAACATGGTTCAGTCTGAAATTCGAGAGACTCAGGCGCGTCATTTGACGACTCCATACTTGAATTGTTGCCGAGCGACAATTCAAATATGGCACACAACGTAAACTTTCGATAGGTCACTACACCGACAGAAAACTACTTCGACAACATGTGTACTCGATAGCTCATTATTCCGACAGAACATGAAATTTTTAATATAAACATATGCTATACTGAGAGACTGCTTAGGAACCACTTCATTCTAGAGCGAAATATCATATATATAAAAATATGTCTGAAAAATTATTCATAAGTTAAGTAGTTATTTGTTGATTTCATATTCTGTCGGAATAGTGAACTGGCGAATACATGTGTTGTCGAAATCGTTTTCCGTCGGTGTAGTGACGTATCGAATGTTTGTATTGTCGAAGCAGTAATCTGTCAGACTAGTGACCTGTCGAACATGTGTTTTGTCGAAGTAGTGATCCGTCTAATTAATGTGTAATCGACGTACTGTCGAGTCGAAATAGTGTTTGTCGAAATTTAGTATGACACCTCCACAATAGTAAAACAAAGCGGCGTCTAGTAAGTAGTTAAGCTAGTAACGTACATAATATTTACCATTGATGATAGCATAGTATCTTTATGGGTCGTGATTGTGTCGAAGTTTAACTGAGGTCAGGCTTGAATTGTTATTTAATATAATTCTTGCTTTACATCCTCTTGTGTTGTGTCTGGAGCAACGAAAATGTACTGAACTTGCGAATTTTCTGTGATAAGTAAATGTGTTATGGTTTTATAGTATCACATCTGAACCGCTTGTGGTTTTGAGATACTTGAGTCCTGGAAAAAGAAACCAATGTAAAAAGAAAACCAAAAAGTACGTACTATATAATAGGAAATCATACTATGTAAGCTTTTTTGTAAGTATATTTCAGGAAATTGCTTTGTTATTTCATACTCAACATCAACTACAAGTGTAAAAGTTGGTCCAGGGAAGTACTGAGAAGAGACGAACCGAATGACGAACGAAGAACCTTACCTATTTCTGTTGCCAAGTAGATTGCACATTATGTGAGCATTACTGCGTTCTGGTTTTGAAAGGCAACAATGTTGGTGATATCACAGGCACATGGGACTTTTCAACTTGTCTCAGGATGACGAGCGCAATCCCTGTGCCCATCAGAACTTTGCGATTTAACACTCAAAACAAACGCGAGTTTCAATGCCCTATCTATAAAGTATTGTGTTTCCTTGGTAATCGAGGACCGTAGATGCAATTTATATTTATGACTCATAGAAAACCACAAATTACACCCAAACTCACGAGATAAATAAATGTAGGCCATAGAAATATTTCTCCCGACTCGGGAATCGAACCTGGGACCTCTGCGTGGCAGTCCGGCACGGTAACCGTTCGGCCACGGAGGC
>NW_020655589.1:0-28054 GCF_003589595.1 Hyposmocoma kahamanoa | reverse complement strand
CAGCTGAATAAAACAATGATTGTGTCAATTTATACTTTATTGAAAATACATTACAACATAATTTTAGTTGTAGGTACAACTACAAAACAATAAAAACAAAAATCCCTCGTTATTATTCCAATAAAGCGTTATATTTTCCTAAATTTCCTTTTGTTCAATTTCAAAGAATTGTTGCTTTCCAGAAGAATGAAAATTATATAAAATGAAAGTAAAATTAAAAAATATTTGCGAATAATTTGGGATTGCCGGACGAATATAGGATACAATGATCATGTACGTAAGAGCGGTCACACACTTGGGATTTATAGGCGATTGCATCGATGCTATCGCGCGTTTCGCGCGCGTGTGTAAAGGTAGTCGATTAGCGTTTCCATCGCTACTGCAGCGTATTTGCATCGCTGCTAAACGTAGCCGTGTGCAAACAGTCTAAGTGTCGTATTCCAGAACTCTACTCAATGCTCAAGTCAGGACTTGAGTATTGCAGTGAGCACTGAAAATCATACTCAAGGCCTTGACATTAGGGTCGTATTTCCAGTGCTTGTGATTCCAGTGCAATTCTGACTTGAGCATTGAGTAGAGTTCTAGAATACGACCCTAAGGGTCGTATTCCAGAACTCTACTTAATGCTCAAGTCAGGATTTGAGCACACTTGAGTATGATTTCAAGCACTGGAAATACGACCCTAATGGCAGGGACTTGAGTATAATTTCGAGTGCTTTAAATCATACTCAAATCCTGACTTGAGTATTGAGTAGAGTTCTAGAATACGACCCTTAGAATCAAGCAAACCCCGTTGTCGCCGAGCCATATATATACGAGTTTTTCTCTATAAATGCAAGAATCGATGTTCTAAAATGTTCTTACCATAGATATAAAATAATAGAGATAATATAGAATTAAAAGAACAAACACATAAACTAAGGTGATAAATCGAGCGGACGATCTGGTTGTATATTTTTTTAGTGACTTCGTGTTGTGTGTTATATGCAATGATTAATTACTTAAATGTTTAACGAAGCGGTAATCAATACTCAATTCATTTTTAATTTTCTAGTGTGATAAAAACCAGGATCTTTGCGTGTTTTTTGTTCAAAGAAAAGAAAAATGAATATAATATGAAGAAAAGTGAATATTTCAAGAGTAGGTTTGAGAAAAATGCATTATATCTACAAATTTTCTCTTGTCGTCTAACTTACATCATCTGCGTCGAATAATACACACCATTCCTAACAACATACCTATGAGGGTAATGATTATGATTTGTGATTGCGTTAACGACAACATTGCGACTATCCAGTCGTATGAGAGCATTGCATCCTTTGCTGTTATGAGTGGAACATCGCCAAGCCGTACCGGAACTGGTTCTCCTCCGAATGCAATACGTGTAACCTTGAAATAGCAACATTTCGTTTCCTCGCCTTGTCTTTAGTATTTGTATGTCTGAAACAATAAAAATAAGGTCGATATTTACTACTTACTCAAAAAAGAAGACTTAAACACGGGTATGTATCATGCCGGCTCCCCACGACCCGTGCCTTCCCGAGTCACGCCGTGGGAAGAGTGCCGCTCGGCACCCATACAAATCAGTGCGGCCTGTGGATTCATGGACCGTAGGAAGCCACCTTTAATAGGATGAAGCTCGGCCCAAAACGCTGGCAGGTTACCCTCTTTGTATCACTATAAAATTACGTCGAGCAAAGCAGCTCTAGTACTTTGTTTACCCATTCCGTCTATTAATTTTCAAAGTACGATTTTCTAGAATAAATGGGCAGTGGGATCACATGGATCGAGATCTCGACTCGGACAGTTACGAATAAGTAATCACAGCCAAGTTCGAGTATTCACAGTACATTAACCTATAAATCGATCGATGGCTACTTCGTAAAAAACGATTCCAAGTTTAAAAAACGCGCTATTAACGATTTTCTTTATTTTTTTTAAATAGCCCAGCCCTAGGGAAACCCTGTTTCGCGGGTGCCATGGACACACACATATAAAGCAAACTCGCGAGAGAAATATATGTAGGCCATACACATACTTCTCCCGGCATCCGGCATTTTCCGTTCGGCCACGGAAGCAGTTATTATAAAAGGCAACAATGGTAATTAATATTTTTAATGGTAACGAGTATGTTTTCTGTAACATATAATATTTGTATAAATATGGCGTCTAATTAACCTTCCAGCAGCAACCTTATTTCAGTCATTTAACAAAAACTATGAACAATAGACCGTTGTGCGACCTTGGTATCCTCGAGGGGGTGAGGTACTTCCCCTTAGTATTTGCGACATTCGTCGCAAGCGCACATGTGTCTTTATTTGTGTTTGTGGTCTCAAATTCCGCGTGCGACCGGTAGAGTTGCAAAAAAAATATATGATAACTTAATATGATTATTATGATAATATTGATTGATCTCGATAATAATTTATTATAGTGTGCTTGTTAACGATTAAGATATAAAATTTAGTCTTGTTTTGTTATTTTGTTGATTTTGAACGTTGTTTTTTGTCATATGAATAAAATTTTGTATTTTTTTAAACTGTTAAACTAATAAGTACAAATTAAAAATATAATAAGTTTTTTATTTTATTTTTTCATTTATATAGATAAAAGACTTGTTTGTGTCATGCGCCACATAACGTCTTCATGAAAATATTCAGTTTGTCTTCTCAAACTAAACGCATAAAGTTGCGATCTCACACGCGACTGCTTATGTTCGACGCAAGCGTGCAACCTCCGGAAGGTTAATAATAATATTCGTAAAGAAAAGGTTAATCTATTTAAATCGAACTTTGTATAACATTTTACGTTGTATTATGGTAAACTAAAAAAAAAACGACGCATGCAACGAAATAATACTGATATATTATTTATTTTTTTCAATCCCAAAAGTTTGATTTGTAATGGTTTATGATTTTTTTTTATTTATTTGTTATTTCTTTTTTAAAACGAAGAAAATTACAGTCATATTGTTGCTGTACAACACGTGAACTTAAGAAAGTTCACGTCTTGTCTATACAACAACATGACTTAACAGTAATACGCCTGTTTCATAGATGTATTCCACAAATGGCGAAATAAATAACACCTTTTACGTGGAAATAGGTTTAATTTTGAACTCAAGCTACATTTTAGTTTTATTACAACATATATTAGACAGACCGTGTCCAGGGAGTAATTGGTAGCGCAAGAGGAGTGTACCAAAGCCACGCTAAATCTAAAACTATATACAATACAAAACTGTATTTTACTGGCTCATAGTAGTGCAAATTATAGGGCAAGTTCTTGTGTATTACGAAATAATTGGATGCTGATAAGTAATATATATAAAATTGCTCTTGTGCTTGTTGTTGTTTGGGAATTATAGTAAAAAATCACAACAATTCATCATTTCGAAGGTGACAACAGTTTTCATTTTATAATTAAATTTTAGGACAAAGTATCTTAAACAACGAAAAAATCATTAGGTGCCATGTTCGCAAAACTAAGAACATGTGGGTTGACACGTTATAGCTTTTTCAGTTAGTTATAAGTCTTCTGAAATATTCTGTTGGAGAAACGATCAATCAAAGTGCAACGATTTCATTTTAATTTTTCAGCCGTCACTATACCTTATTTAAATTAGCGATCTAGTAATGAAAAAGAAAACAGCCGCGCGTGATTGGCTATAGACAAGTTAGAGATAAGTCAATAAAACCAACAATGGCAATGTCAATGTCTATGTCTAAGCCAATAATTGCAACTGTGGGGTGTGGACGCGTGTTGTTTTCTCTATTTGCTAGTCATCAGTGACTCTTTACTAGATTAGTAACCTGTTGAAAATAGTTTTTTTTAACACCTTTACGCACGAGCACTTACCATTTTATCGCTTGTTAACGCCCACTTCACCCTTGTGCCTCTATCTTATGTCCTTGTAATTTTTATGAAGCAGTGCGAAGGAGAGCAGCATATACTAGGTTGCTAACTTAAATATAGTATATTTCACTTCAGAGCAAAGGCCTCACTTCCCTTTCTCCACTCCCTCCTAATACACAAACAAGGTTGTCACGCCCCAACACACTGGGCCAGAGTGGTGAGCTATGGTACAAACTCCTTCTCCTCATGGATGTACACTCACACTGATCTTAGGTTGAATTATCTGGATACATATGCCAACAGAATACGCATCAGTAGATCAATTCTATTTCCATGTACACGTTAGAAATTTATAATTATCCATTGTTAGAAATTAGAAAAGTTCTCTTCGTTTGATGACACTTTGGAAATGTATCTTTGAAGTCGATGCGAAAAGTCAAGGGTAAATATCATAAACAAACAATTAAAATTTTAAACATATTTTTGGCACATATTTCAACCTAAATAAGCTTTGGGGAACCTACATTTTGTATAATGGGAAACATTTCTTTTAGTAGCAATAGAGCTCCTAAAGAAAGAGTTCGTCCAGTAGGGCCAGCACGACTGGACGCGACTTGATACGAGATACAAGAATAGCTGTCTAAAGATCATAGCATAGAGATCTCGCGCTTTATGTCGCTCTCGCGCATGTCGCGCCCTGTAGTGCTAGCCCTATAGCGAAATATTACCACCTTAATTATGTCTGTGGCCTAGCAGTAATGTAAGCATTACTGCGTTTCAGTTTTGAAGAGTAAGGGTGCGGGTGAAATTACAGGCACATAGGACTTGTCAACTTATGTCTCAGAGTGACGGGCGCAGTGGCAGTGCTCCTCTTGTGATCTAAAGATCTGAGGAGCACTGCAACTGTTGTATGAGAGTCTCGCGGCGCGAGGCGCATCTTACCTCTAAGCGTCGTGTTTAACTTTTAACCTTGTATGTAAAAACTGAAGATATTTTCTTACAAAATGCAAGTTTCGGAAATACGTGTTAAAGTTAAGATTCCGAATTTATTTAAACGTGGTTGGCAACTTTCAGAATGTTTTATATTGACTAGTATCCGTACACACTTATTTTGTAGGATAAATATAATCATTAATGTCAGTACCGTTTACTAGAGTATAATACCGTACTTGAGGCCCACCTCAAGTAAGTATAGGTGTAGTAAGCGATAAGTGTGGTTTTCATATTCGCGTTTTTTTTCTAGTTCTCCTAGAGCATATACAAATTTTGACAACCTAGTTTTAATCTTTTTGAAGTGTGCTTTCCACATAAGAATCAATATCGAATTTTCGCAAAATCTTACTTTGAGGCCAGGTAAATTGATGTGGTTGTCTGACACATTAATAATATTTAACATAGCTGGATAATATCATCGTTTGAAGAGGTCTACTTAACATTTTGTCATCATAGGCTTTAAGTTACTTATCATTTGTACTCAAACAATTAAATACGAGATTAGTCATGTGTATGTTCATCACTTGTATACAGAATCATACCGTCAAACATTTTGACACTGGCGCGACACTTTTTGCTAATTCTTTTCGAACAATACCAGTGTGTTTTCTTAGACATATCTTTATCATTAGTGCTGTAAGTGTGGTGGCCCATTTGTAGAAGAAATTTGCCAGTTCTTAGAGGTACAAGACTGTATTCTGAAATAAAACAAATGTTCCTAATAAATTATTGATTACACAACGCAAAGTAAGACAACTTCTAGGTAATTGAAAATTTTATTTATAACAAATTTAGCCGTCTAAAATTAATTAATAATCACAGTACGCTATAAGTTAATTACCTATTTATTTCTACCTAAACAATATATAAATTATGTAAATTATCATAAATATTAAATTATTTGAAACCATAATATAACATAAATATTATCTTTTATTCAAAACAAAATTATGTGAACGATAGTCATTTAATTTCTTCTAAGCAAAACAATAACATAATATTAATAATTTAAAATGTTGACTAAAAGAACTAACTCAGCCACGGTATGGTAAGGTCGCTGGTTCAAGTCCAGCTGGATCGAAGGATTTTTTCTTTGTGTTCGATCTTTGTATTAATAATTATAACTAACCATCAAATTAATAATAAATACATAATATAGTATTTGAAGAACACCACCAAAAAGTCTTGACAAATATTTATCAAAGTCTGTCGTACATTTTTAAGAGAGTTATTCCCATCTGATCCCCAACTGATCTACCGTCAATTTTAAATTCGAACTTGATAAACTTTATATTTTGCAATTCCTAACGGACTGTCCTCATTGCATTTGTAAGGTAAGTAAAAGTAAGTCAAGACAAAAGTAACTTTTAAAATTACATATTCGTTATTGAGCAATTGTAACTTTATAATTATCATAGACAAACAATTTTTTTATGACAGATCACTGATATTGCAAATGACAAGTTACAAAAATCAGTCTTAAGTAATATTTAAAATCCTAGTATTTCTTTTAACTTTTGGATTGATGAACAATGTGCACCACGTGTTTGTTTAATTTTCGCTTAAATTGTATTTTGGTATTTTTAAGAAAATAACAAAAGGTTAAAGACCTTGACCGTATAATTAATGTTGTTCATTCCTAATAAACTAAATAAAATACAGTACAACCCTCAAATACATTTTCTTGTTGACTACCGAAAACAAGCTTGGAAGTACCAGGGTATCAGGTGGGAATAAAATATTAATTTACTTTTGATCCCCTGCATTAGGGATTCGATGGTAATAGAAAACAATATAAAATAAAACAGGGGATCGGTTTTAGTGGATCAGATAGGAATAACTCTTTCAAGCCTTATTCAATGACTATGATCTCCAACGAAAAACAAACTTTCATCAATCATCTTTAGTCTTGCCCTGCATCCTTTACTTTTTCTCTTAGAGCAATACCACGTAGTGCGCCCGGCCAAGTTTTTATAGTTTGTGGAATAACAATAATCTCCAGTCTTGAGCAAATATCTTCCCGAGGGCAGTGGAATGATTTCGTACTCTGCAGGAAAAGGTTTTCTGTAGTTTGGCGTGCACACATATCACACATAAAACGCAATTAATAACTAGCAAGAAAAAGCTTCTTTACATGTATAACCAGAAATAGTGACGAAATGACATTTAATTTGTTTGAAAACTATTCTGCCAAATCATTACTGCGCTCCCATTGGTCAGCCCAAATTCGAAACAATTGACGGGTGTCGTCAAATGTTTAATTTCAACTCGACCAGTTTAACTTGAGCTTTGCTATAATGGACGAAAATTAAAAAAATACATATTTAATATTTAATCACCGATGAAATGTGATTTCGTTTGTTTTGTAATTAGATGTTTTGCTGTTTTTCCCACACCACCGAATGGAACAACCCCCCATAGTTAGATATTATCTTTATTACAATAAAAACAGAATATTTTTGGTCAGTTGTTGGCGCTGTACTATTTCGGCTTTCTAATTTCTGATTTCAGTGCAAACGAGAGTTGATATTCAAAAGTGATATGACTGATGAGTTGCCAGGGATGATGGCCCTTATTTCGTCTCTATTTCTGGTAATATACTCGATGTTCGTAACACTAGTTTATTTATTGATAATCGTAAATGGGATGCTAAAGTGCATAGTAGTAAAATTCAAAACATGTTTAGCTATATTATTTACTTGTATATAAAAAAGATAACTTGAATTTATAGTATATTTTTATAAAACATCTCTACATTGTCTTCTATTTCTATTAAATAAGACTGAACTAGTAAAAATTTAATTATTCGTGTGAATGTTCACCTATAGTAATGACTTCTTTATGTAATAACTTGGCTTTGGCACGACACTGCTTCCTTTTTCGTTTCGAGCAATACCACATAGATGTAAAGTCATCTTTATTAGAAGAATACGTGTGATATCCCACTCGTAACAAGTACCGTCCAGTTGACAAAGGTATAAGTTCGTTGTCTGTAAAATAATATCATAAATTTAAATGAAATCAAAAATATTCGGTTGAAATTATGTTATTTCAACCAAATAAATATATTCGTGTCTTCATTGCTTCATCCTGTGAAAGAAAGCTACCACAAGTTCCACAGTATTAAAGTTAAAATAGTTCTGTAAAATAAATGCATTACTTTTTATATTGTATTTTATTTCAGTGAAACATTTCACTGTCTTTTAAAAAATAATAACAATTCATCTCCTAAGTATGTAACAGAAATAGAACCAGATATGAACACCTTTCAATAAATTTATTGTTAATTTTTTTTATATCTTCTATAACATTTCGTTGTCTCATTTATGTCTCTGCAGTAAATTTATATTAACAATTATAACAAGAAATCAGTGCGTTTGCAAAAACAAAATTGTTTCATTGGTGATTATGTACGCCAAAAGTAATTACTCCGTTGCCAAGGAACTTGGCTCTTGCTGGACATTTCCCCCTGATCCGTTTGGAACAATACCACATGTATGTCAGTTCACGACGATTCGTCGAATATGTGAAGCATCCAACTCTAAGAAGCTGCCTGCCTGATCGCAGTGGAATTAGTTCGAAGTCTGTAACAAACAATGGCAATTGAGATTGCGTCGTTTTTATTTATCAACGAAAACATTACTTACCTTAAGGTAGGCGCGAGAAACGCGTGACAGCGAACAAGATAGCAGTGTAGCCGTCAGATCCAAACAGAAGAAGTAGAGGATCTCGAAGAAATTTTAAATCAAAGCCGATTTATAGTTAACTGTAATATATTAGGAATAGGTAGCTAGTTTTAGGTCTAGTTTTAGGGAAATATAATAAAGAATTGAATCGTTAAAAGTAGTGGTGGTTTCGGAAGAACAAATTAACAGTTAAGGGTCTCTTTGACTATTACAGAGTGACTACCTATTCAGACCACGTGGGAAGAACAATAATGAAATTAAATTAAATGAAAGAATTTATTTCAGACAATAGGCATAGTTACATGTCCATATAGTGTTTGTAGGTACTTACAACTATGTTAGTAAAATGCAGTGTTCATTTTCATGAACAAGGATGGACATACAATACTTAGGGATTGGGCTGTCCATCCTCTCTGCTACCACCTTATTAAGAACACAGTTTTTTTTAACGCACACACTCACAGCCCCGCACTAGCGAAACTGTATCGCGGGCGCCATGGACACACAAATAGACAATCACAAATTACACCCAAACTCACGAGAGAAATAAACGTAGGCCACATAAATATTTCTCCCAACCCGGGAACCGAACCCGGGACTGCATGGCATGGCATGGTAACCGTTCGGCCATGGAGGCAGTTGGGGCTGCCTCTCACTCTGGTCAACAGGGATGCCACTCTCTTGCGACCGACTGCGTGAAATCTATCAATCCTAGACTTCCCGAATATCCCTGAGGCACTACAATGTCGAGGCAGCCCCTGTGGGCGTTGTCGCTAACAGCACGACGAAACTATTTTTTTAGCTTTTCAGCTTTTCTTTTTATTTCTGAGCAAGGCTCTTGTGGGTGGAGTAGGCCACCATTTCAGTTTGTGTTTTTTTTATGATATCAAGGGACGGAACTACTTGTGCAACAAGTCAACAACACACATAACAAGAAGTCGTGGGTCTGACGGTAAGCGATACGCCTGTCCGTAACAGTTCCACATACGACACGATATAATTTTATTCCTTAACTGATTTAAATAACTTTGTCTACATTTTTCCCTTTGCCTTTCAATCCTTCGAATGTTCCCGTCCATAAACATTCCAAGAAAACCTTAGTGACGTATTTACTAGATGCCGAGACATCTTTCTGAATATGCTTCTCTTAAGATTTAATATATATTATATATCATTAGTACGTAATTTACAATTCGTCATGAACCCATTTATACATCCCAGTGCTGGGCACATATCCGTTAGGGTTTAGGCCATAGTTGGAACCTTCGTACGTAGTCCGAGTGTTGTGCACTTTCTTTGACGTGCAGGTTTCATTACGGTGTTTTCCTACACTGAAAAGCTCACAGTATAAATATTTCAAATTCAATTCCGTTCGATTCGATTCGATCCTATGGCCTCTCCTTGAGATGTGGTAGGTCAAACCATCAGGTTACCACGGCTAGGTATTTAAATTTACTATGGAAGAAAAGAAATTTCTTAACTTGTCTTCCCCCAGATCTTCACAAAAGTGTTTTATAGGACAGGGAACGAAATAATAAAACTAGTACTTACTTCTTTATTATTATTATTATTATTAATTAATTAATAATTTCGAATATACGCTAAAGACAATGACAACCGACATTACCGTAAAGCATTTTAAAGGATTGAAAATTAAATGCTTTTTATTAACAATAAAAAGCGGTGATATGCAGCTAGCTGCAATATCGAAGGTGGTTTAAAAATATAACATCCAAAAACAATAAACAAGGTGGACAATTTTAAGGTAGGAGTTACAGTGGTAATAGCCATTTGTGACGTCACACTGTAGTGCCGCCAAACATTTTGATAAAATGAAACGAAGCGTACTTTGACAATTAATATATATATATTCATGTCTGTTGATCGATGAAACGATAATATAAGTCTAATACCCTATTACTAAACAACATATTTTCTTGTAACTTTATGCGTGCTTTTAGTACTTAATAAAAACTCCTCATATTAAGTATCTGTATTAAACGTATTATGTGTAAACCTCATAATTTTTTTTATGAACTTCTTAAGTCGTCGCCACGTAGAACGCGAGGGTCTATCGCTTCGACAATACGATGATCGCGGCATTATAGGAACGTATGTGCTATAGTACAAGCGATTACAATCGTCCCTTTACTAATGCACTATCGTAATTCGCGTTAGCTAAATTTTTCACAAAGACGCATGTTTTGTTTAGCCCTTCACATATTGAACTGTAAGGTCGAAGAAAGTTGTTCTAACAGAATTACATTCGCTTACAGAAAAAGCATACGGCGTTTTTCAGAAGATGTCTTTTTAAAGCGGAATAATATTGTACGTCTTACTGTCACTACTAAAACGAGAAATGTGTCACGTCATAAGTAACGCACGCCACAGTCAGTTGTGTGGTGTTGTGTTATCACTACAAAGGATGAAAATAGCCGCGTGGTGAACACATTCAAGTCGCGTTCGATGTAGCAAGCCATTTAATCCTCACCTAATTCTTAACTTTGTAAATCCGTCCATCTTTTAAGTAGAAATTTGCAGCGGCGTGGTTATGATCCAAGTTGTATGTGTTGATTTTGTTTCCAGTTAATGTCAAATGTGCTCGACATCCTTTCTTGTTGTGTGTAGAACACCGCCAAGATGTTGTTTTCTGGTTCTTTGTCGCTAAGTAATACGTGTAGTTGTTCAATAAAAGCTGTTTCCGACCAGTTCGTGATCGAATGAACGTTAGTTCTGAAAAAAGTAACTTATAAGTTTAATTTTACAGACAACCAGAAAGATAAAACTGTTACAGTATAACAGAATAAGTTTATTTAGGGTGACATTACGATAATAGCACGAGTAATCAATAGATTACAGTTAAAGTGCTAATTTATCTCATCTAGGTTCATCTCCTTTAATATTGATGGCAGTAATTTCATTGAGTAACTATGACATGAGATCATCTCCTCACTACAGAATTACTTATTACTTAACAGCTAGAATTACGTATAACAGATAGAGTTACATGCGAATAATTGTAGTAGCAGTAGAGCTCCTTGTGAAAGAGTTCGTCCAGGGAAGTACTGACACCTTACCTGTTTCTGCCGCCAAGCAGTAATGTTAGATTATTGCGTTCCGGTTTTGAAGGATAAGGGTGCTACAGAAATTACATGGGGCTTGTAAACTTATCAGGGTGATGGGCGCAGTGGCAGTGACTCTCAGATCTTTGTGATGCAAACCACTGAGTGGCATTGCAAGTGTTATGGACAGGCGTGTCACAGAGCACGATTTGTTCATCCCGTCTCATGGTTACATAAAAAAAAGTTAAAAAATTATATAATCTATTGACGTGTATTTTTTTAAACAATGTTTTAAAATAACGTCGTTGTAACATAAACCATAACTTTAAATCAAAAACGGATTTTCATTTCCTTATTTCATTACAGCGTCAGATTTTCATAAAGCAGAAAAAGCGTATCATTTCTGACTACGGATTAAGTTTTTAATACTAAATCTTTTTTATTTTAAGTACGCCATTGACTTACAATTATATGGACGTCGGGTCCGCGCTAAAAAGTGTCCGAACTTATAGGGCGTTAAAATCGTATACAGAGCGTCATTCACGCTTTAGTCTTCGTTTGTTCGACTGACAGCGAAGCAAGAAAAATTAGACAGTTCTGCGATGACATTACAATTTAAATTCAACGTTTTAGTTTTTTCATATTCCTTTACATGTCACTACGTTTAAATAGGTTGACTTGGGACATTTTTTTCGTGGTTTTTGTATTAGACCCGTCGTCCATTTATTTGTAAGTCAATGAAGTACGCCTAATGATTATGATTATTCTTAATTTTAATAATTTCATTATTATAAGTATGGACAATAGCTGTACATTTCTTACAATTATGTGTGGAACAAACCCATGTCGTCCGTAGGCCGGAATTAGTTTTAATACAAAACGTGTAGCCACCGACGCAGAGAAGCGTTTTTCCTCTTCGAGATTGTATGAAGGTTACTGAAAAGTTTTGATTTAAAATTAATTCCTATACTCTTCACCACAGCGCGGAATTAAGCTAACAATACCTTTTCCTAGAAAGCAGTAGAGCCTAAGCGTTGTTTCTTTTAATTTGTTTATAAAATTATAAGTGCGTATTTGACCTTCATCTCCCCTGATGCACACCTAAATAATGCCTATTTACTCTCGCCTTGAATAGGCCCAACTTATAGTGTGTTCAGGGAATAAGGAGAGAATTCCACTCTACAGCCGTTAAGGACATAAATATGGAAGCGTAACTCTTCGTGCGAATCCTTGGATTATACACAGCATATGGGTGGTACCCCAGCAAACGTCTATGGTGATGATGGAAAGGGCAAGGCGGAATTAAATCGGGCAATTCTCTCGTATAGCCTTCGTGATATAACTTCGCCTCTACAAAATCCGAGTCATCCATAATTGTACATAAAAATTTAATTCCATTCATAAAGCGCTTACAATTAGTACAATATCACCAGCTGCCTAGTTTCAAACTAGGGTTACTACACTATAAATAATAGAGAAATAAAATTTTATGTAGTGGTATTACTTGTCACCCAGACCTCAAACAATTTTAAAAATCATTTCTTGTCATACCAGGATTCCGGTATCGACTGATCAGTACATGGTTCTAGTGAATCGTGATTTTAGGATAATAATAAAACCTCAAGGTAATGTGTAAATGTACAAACGAAAGCACATCCACACATTAACGGTTCTGATGTACTGAATGCGATATTCGACAAAAGTGTATAGCTTGATGTGCTGTTGACTTTACTTAAAATTATTATTAGATCTATTCTACATACGGAGAGAAATAAAATTATTGAGTAACTTCATTTTATGTCTATATTTCGAAATCACTAATAAATGTAATTCATAAATTAATAAATGCAATCATTAGTCTAATGATTGTGTTCGTTGTTAATTCTAACAATTTCGTTATTAAGTGTTTTAATGGTCGCTTTACATTGTCTGTTATTATGCGTGGAACATACCCATCTCGTCTTTGAATTGTTCTTACTTTTAACACAGAACGTGTAACCACTGACGCAAAGAAGTGCGTTTCCTTTGCGAGATAGCACGTAGCTTACTGTAAAAAATAATATAATTAAAAACCCCTAGGTAAATATAAACAACGTAAAGTTTTAATGGTAATGTAAAGTTTGTTGGCTGAAATTTAAAGAGTTCGTCCAGGGAAGTACTGCCACTATACCTATTTCTGCCGCCAAGCAGTAATGTGAGCATTACTGCGTTCCGGTATGGAAGAATAAGGATGCTGGTGAATTTACTCGCATGGGATTGCCAATTTATGTCTCAGCGGGCGCAGTGGCTTTGCCCCTAAGATATTTGCGATTTAAAGCTCTGAGTGGCATTGCAACTGTTATGGATAGGCATGTTGCGTACCACCATATAAGAAATAAAGAATTTTAAAGTACACATACGAAATTTATATTCTCGAATGTTTTTATTTTAAGAACAAAACGCGCGGTGATGCCTCACCGTTATAGATCAAGAATTTTCTTAGAGTAATAATGAGAAATTCTTGTTCTATCATTCTACTTGAGAAGAAGTACATCGTGTGAAATAAACATTAATTATTTATCCACTTGTTAGATAATAAGCCTACAGAAGTTTATCTTGCAAATCCCACCCATCTACGGCCAGCGATTTCGACAATGTCATCTACCCATCAAGCTACAGAATGTCCCACGTTCCTGTGACCATTTTTTGTATATTTATTGCTCTGTAAAAACTTTTAGTTTCGAAAAGGTCTTTCAGTGGCTATTCAATACGGTAAATTGTAAAATGGTCACGAGTCGTTGTCACTATCTGTAGGCAGCCGCTGGCAACGTCAGTACTGATATAGAACATTATGGCATAGTCTATTAAGGCAAGTATGGTAACTCTATACAAACGAAGTAGCGTGGTTTGCACACATTCGCATAATCTCGCGATGCATCCACGTTGTATAGCGCTGGTCAACACACGCGCTTTTCATTATTCTGCGTACATGTGCATCTGTACACGGCGCGCGGTGGGCATGCACACATACAAGACGTGCTGCTACGTTCGTATGGAGTTACCATACTTGTGGTATTATGCTATGATTATGTCAAACCACAAGGTGTGTAGCCATGTAGATAATAAAATGTTATATCGCTTAAGAAACGCATCAAAGTATTTTAATAAAAGTTATTCTTAAAAAAAATTAATTAACATAGATTACAGATTTATACAAATAAGGTCTAAAATTCTAATGATTATGATTATTGTTAATTTTAACAATTTTATTATCAACGGTATGGATAAGAGCCCTACATTGCTTGTGAATATGTGTAGAACAACACCATCTAGTTTTCAGTCCAGTCTGGCTTTTGATACAGAATCTGTAGCCGCCAATGCAGAGAAGCGGTTTTCCTCTTTGCGATTGCGAGAAAGTTACTGAAAGAAGATTTTATTTGTTAGATCACTATGTATGTATATAATAATAAGAGCAAATCGCAAAAGCGTGAACAGTAAGTATTCTTAACATAAAAAAAATCATAAAAAGAAAACAAAAAATAGTGTAAGCAATTGATTATGTAAGGAGAAGAAAAATTGTGTTATTTGTTTATTGTATTTATTTTGACACGATAAATTAATAAAGTACATATCAATTCTACAATTATATGTGAACCTGATGTCAATCTATTGTGTGCATCAATTACAAATGTTCACATTATTGCACAAGAAATAAATCTACATCCATATGCACACACACGCACAAACAGCATGTTTGTTTGTAAAAAGGTTTACCGTATAATTAAATATTAGAATATAATATACGGTGTACCCCGTTTAGCTAAATGGATCTCAAAAAACCAAAAACGGACTTTACAGTGTGATTTCCAAGTGTTTTCTGTCTTGTTGTCGGCTACTGCTTTTCCATAATGAAGTATCAACATCGTACAGACATTTTTATATGCGGTACAATTTAAGTACTGGCCATAAAAAGATTAAGAAACAAATAATAAGAGATAGGAATTTTAGATAATCGGTTACATTGCAATGCATTGTTAAAATTAATATGAAGCTTGCAGCATCCAAGCCGTTTCTACAATAATTATATTTCAATAGATATTCGTTTTCTATTTTATTTAAATTGTGCATTCGTAGAGAAATATCGTGCAGTTTGATGATTGTGATTATTGTAAATTTTAATGACTTCATTATCATAAGTATGAACACGAGCTCTGCACTGCTTACGGTGGTGGGTTGAGCAAGTCCATCTCGTCTTTCTTCCACTTTCACTTTTGACACAGAATTTGTAACCATCGACGCAGAGGAGGGGTCTTCCTTTTTGAGATTGCACGAAAGTTACTGAAACATTTTTTTTGTTAGCCTTCAACCGTGTCGCACTTAAAAGTTTGCCAGTATTTAAAGCCTTAGTCACGAGAATCCATGTTTATGTACGAAAGGCCTTAGAAATACACTATTTAAATCAAAATGTATACGTTTTATTATTGATTATCATCATTATTTCACGACTTCCGTGGTTTGCACATTGATTTTCATGGTATCGCCATCTCTGACGTCCCGGGTGTGGTCCCCGGCCCGCGTCAATGTAGAACAAGTAACTTTTTTATATTATCTCGGGTTTGGGTGTTTCTGTTACTGTCGTTGTTTTCGATTTCCATAACACAAACGCTTTAGTTATTTACTTTGGGAAAGGAGAAATGAATATAATATCAACTAATATTTATTTATTTACCACCATCAACCCCTTTGTACACCCCACTGCTGGGCCCTTTTCTGAGGTGAGGATTTAGGTCATAGTCCGCCACGCTGGCCCAATGCATGTTGGGGACGTCACACGTTTTCCGAGGGTTGTGAACCTTCTTCAACGTGCAGTTTTCATCAGGATGTTTTCCTTCATCGAAAAGCTCATGATACATTTCAAAATAAATTAAACTAATCAAAATCATTGAATTAATATTTAATTAATTGATTACGATTAGTTTTTAGATTAGAATTAAAAAACATATTGTGCTAGACAACCACAATTTGTGTGGTCTGGAGGCCTGGTCTCAGACTAAGGAATTCCCTGTACTATTAGTACCAGAGTAACGGAATTTACTCTGGAGCACTTCCCAGAGCACCCAGACCAGAATAAAATAAGAAAAGATCATTTCCCAAATTAGTCCTAGCGGGAATCGAACCATATAGAACCAAATAGACTACCGAGGTCGTAAAACTGAAAGGATGTTTATAATTATTGTTAGAAACAAAGCCACGGAATGTTTATTCTGCTCGCTCGCACGCCGATACAGATTCCAAATCCGTGAAAGCAAAGATTGGTTTTCCGTCTCCATCAGATTGCATGGAAATTGTGGAAAAGGAAATATGATATACATTTTTGCAAGTAAACAACGTTCTGGTAGTGTGGTAATATTTCCATAAAAAAATTGTTTGTGGTATGTTGGAAAGGTGAGCGCATCGAACCTATATGCGATGACTTTAGAGCCTAGGCACACGGCGCATTTTATACGCACCGTAAACGCGCGTCAAATGCGCGTATACGCGTCGCGGACGCGCTGTAGTGAATCAATTCAAACTCGCGCAAACATCGCGTTGCAAGAAAAAGAAGCTTTTACTCCACTAGAGTTTACACATACAATTTCAAGCAGTTGCGACATTTAAAAAAGTATCTGAAATTAACAAACAACTAAAATGAAAAATATATTTTATCAAAATGTGCGAAACATACGTGCGATACATACGCGCGTTACAATACGCGCCTCGTTGGCACGTATATGCATGTCATCGGTGCGTACAAATTACGCCGTGTGTATAGGTTCTAAAGAAAAATTGCTAATGTTGTCACAAAAAGGTTTTTATTCAATTATTGAATGTTAAAAAAAAGTCAAACTGAAAATACAAAAAATAAACGGGCATTTATGAAAAGACTAATTTTAGAGGAGTAAGTAAATGTTATATTTTTTTTATGATACCAAGTGAGGGGGATAACAAGTCGTGCTCCTGGCGGTAAGTAACACGCCTGTCCATAGCAGTTGCAGTGCTACTCAAAGCTTTAAATCACAAAGACCTGAGAGGCACTGCCTATGCGCCAGTCACCCTGAGACAACATGAAGTCCCATGTGCCTGTAATTTCACCAGCAGCACCCTTGTGCTTCAAAACCAGAACGCAGTAATGTCAGCATTACTACTCCTTTATACTTGTAAATGTGTGATTTTTCAGAAATTTAAATTTATCCTTATCCAGTTATTTATAATAACTACATAAAAACAAAAATGTTACTCATACCACTTACTAATTATGCTTTAATTTATTTTAAATTAACCAGATAATTTGTACACTTTTCGAATATCAGATTATTTCTTTATTTGCTTAACAAAAACTCGTTCGTTTTCCTTAATAATGCATTTTAATTAAGTGACTTGAGATAATGACTGATTTTTATTATCGTATCACCTAAAGTATTAACCAAAGCTGGGTTAGGTAGCCAACATCGCCTCCAAAGTTAGTACATCTTAATATAAAATTCGTTATTTTTAATTATTTATTTATTTTATTCTAAAATGTGGTTCATGATTATGGTTATTGTTGATTTTAAGTATTTCGTTATCGTAAGTGTGAGCACTAGCCTTGCACTTTCTATTACGATAGGAACAAGCCCATCTTGCTTTCTTTCCTGTCTTACTTTTAATACAGAATCGGTAGCCATCAACGCAAAGTACAGTTTTTCCTTTTTGTGATATAGAATACGTCACTGAAAGCAAAAAACATATGTTAGCACCAATTATGTATTAATAATACATTGAATGCTATTTTACATCAACAAAATTCAATCTATAACAGTATAATGGTAACTCCAGCGTATATGATGGGTGGGGCATTAGTGTGTTTGGATATTCTCTTTTTCTTGAAAACAGGTGTATTCACGTGATATGAAGGTGTCTATTGAAAGTTTATATGACATATCATTATATCATTTTATTCAAAAGTGTGCGTTATTCCAATACATATTTAAATCAATAAAAGTTCAATTTAAGAGGGACATAACCAATATAAACTCATCAGAGTACGAAAAACCTCAGAGAAACACCAGCTCTCTACCGAGTAAAATCTGAATTGGTACTAAAGATTTATTCCCAGCTATACCAAATTCCAACTAATAATGGCACCAATAGTCTACGTATAATATGAACATTATGAAAAATATATTTAATTGGGCCTTCAGAAAATATCAAACGACCAGTGCTGTAGACCAGTGGATAAAAAAAACAGAATAAAATTCATAGTAATGGTTTTATTAAAAGTAACAAAGTTGTTTTTCTTAATAATGATTTGCCCAAACAAAATAGAGTGCATGTCCACCTGAAGAAAGGCTGAATAATACGTAAAAACAAACCAGGTATAGTGGATATAGATATCTTGGTTTGAAACAGTTTAAGGAAGCCGGAGCTCAGCATCTCAATCGAAATTTATGAATAAGGTGTTAAAAAATTTGAATTTGCATGATACAATTATAAATAATAGACAACATCACATTCGTTGCTCTGATCCCAAAAATAAGTAACTGAAGCACTTATGTTATGGACATCGGAAACAACGACAATAACAGAAACACCCAGATCCGAGACCCGGGACCTCAGAGATGGCAATACAATGAAAACCGGTATGCAATGTTGACCACGAGACAAAAGTGGATGCTTCGACTGGTCATGTAGAAAGGACAGACTAGTATATTGAAGAGAGGTGTGGACGGACGTGTAAACAGGTAGACCTCGACATACATTTCTCAATCAGATTTGGAATGTCTTTAAAGGGTCAAAGATCATGTTAAAAGTACCAAGAATAAACGGGCAAGTGTGAAGAGACTGACGCGAGTAGAGGAAGTGAAGACTTGTTAGGAGCGTAGCGAGTCGGAAACAGGGGATCTACTCTGTTCTTCGTCCGTCCATTAAAGACGCACGGTGCGAATGAAGGCTCATACTTGACATTGTCTTTTTAATATGGTCGAGTATTACTTATTGACAGTAATTGTGTCGGATGGAGAATGAAAGTAAGACCCCAGACGTCATGGCTCCTATATACATAGGATAAATAGGGACTATAAGAATTCTAAGATTAGGATAGTATTCATATAGTACTAGTAGTATATTTTGTTATTCCCGTTGACTGCTTCCGGTTAATGAAGTCTATGAATAATTAGCTCGGTACCACTTTCAGACAGGTGAAGTATTATTTTTCATATGTCTTTTCTGTAGGCGGTTCCTTGGACTATTACATAAGGGCGTGAATAGAAATACTCATATCTCAACAGGTTACTCTTGGCAGCTATCGTAACGGTTCTTCCGCTTCTCATGTTATAAATATTCTCATCTCCATCGCCTAATATGGTATATTTATGTTTTTTTCGTCAGTGTAGACGGGCCGGTGATTATGTTCAAGATTTTTGGAATATATAGTTCTTTCATCAGGACCTAAAGTGATTCGTCCGTTACAGTTTTTATTTATAGAACAACGCCAAAATGATTTTCCTGTTTTATCTATTCTTTTATTCAGGTAGTACGTGTAATTTTTGTATACGAGTAATTCTTTACCACGTTTTGATTTTGTCACCAGTAGTTCGATTTCTGAAATAAAAGAAATAATAAGTTTGTGAATATAAGACGTGAACATAGATATTCATGATGTGTATTAATTGCGCTTGTTACCAAATTTTAATTCAAAGAAAAAGTGCGAATTAATAATGATTTTATGACACATGTTGCACTTTGCATACTAAATAAGTGAAATTTAAATTTTGGCTTTATCCAAAATTAAACTTAACATTACTAATGCTTAATTCAAGTACAAGTGCGATGCTATCAAATTACGCTTCAATATCCTCGATGTTAAGATACTTGAGTTAAATAACATACGTGTTTTATGGTGTTACCAATTACGTGTATCAATGAAGTCCCAGGCTCAGTGAAGAACTAGCCTGAATGTTATAAAGAAGGAAATGCAGATCGCTGGTAAAATGATCTGTCTCCCGTATGGACTAACTTCACCCCGTCCGCGCGTCCGCCTCCAATGTTAAGGAGTGATTGCTCCGCGTGACCAAGGCGTAACCCCAGGCCTTGCGAATTATTCCCCCCACCCCTTTCCCTCTGTAAGTCTACCTTTTACCCTGCCGCCGTCAATAGATTAAATTAGGGTAGTAACTCAGGATGGTTAATGAAGTTCCAGTATAAAGTTAAGAAGTGCATGTGTTGATTATTGTATAAAACAGATTAATAAACGCTCAATGTTAAACTTGGTTTTGGTTTCCTTTGTTAGTTATAAAACCTTGGATTCCTATAGGTAAGCGATGTACTTGTCCCGACCGCCTCCCGGGATATGCTACATTGCAAAGTAACAAAAGCATTTGTGTTATGTAAATCGGAAACAACGACGGTACCACAAACACACAGGCCTGAGACAATATAGAAAAGTTGGTTTACTACATTGATCCGGTCGGGGATCGAACCTGGGACCTCAGTAGGGCTAGCACGACAGGGCGCGGCTTGCGCGAGAGCGTCACTGAGCGCGAGATGTCTATGCGAGAACAACAATATCTCGCGCTTTATGTCGCTCTCGCGCAAGTCGCGCCCTGTCGTGCTAGCCCTACAGAGCTGGCGATATCACGGAAACCGGTGTGAAAGCCAGTCTAATGTATCTAATTTACTTGTAATATGTGTGATCAGTCAAGCATAATGTTTGCAGCAACAATTTTAAGCGCTGACTTGAATCACATTGTGATTGATTCCATCAACAATCTCGACAATTTAGCCTGATTAAATCCAGTGTTTCTCAGGGTACGCTGTTTAACGTTATGAAAAATTAAAAATCCATTTTTACAATTATTCCCAATTTTAATCACCTCTAAAATAATAATCAACTTATTACCAAGTTCGTATTTTAACGTTTGTATAATTCAAAATTTACTCGTGTAACAATTTAACAAAAATAATTCTCAGCTTACAAATTATCAACAATGGATAATTATACTATGTTGAAAGTGTGCGTTATTATTATTATTATTATACTCAAATTTTAAAATAACGGCCATCTCTTATTATGTAACTCGGAGCCTTATGAGAATGTTCTAAACTAGCCCTGGTTATTCTATAATCGTTTGTGAGAATCAATCTGGCTTTGCAGCGTCCTGTTCCCCTAGTACAACTCCATATAGTCGACCGTGCTAAGACTTTGTGACAGTAGAAGGTGTACCCGTTTAGTAGAGCGAGATCCTTCCCATTATCCTTTTGTACGAATTTCACTGAAACAAGATCACATCGATCAAATGTAATACCATCGTATAATAATAATAAGACAAAGTCTGGTAACTTCATACAAACGTCGGCTTGTATAAGTGTGCGCGCCCTTTACGGACGCACGCAGTAGTACAATCTCGCTATATACTCGCGTTGCATAACACTGGTCGTCCCAACGCGTCTTTCCATTGTAATGCAAATGTGTGCGTCCGTACATGCGGCGGTTGCGCACATATATGTACAAACCGCGCTGTTACTTTGCACAGAATTACCATATGATTATCACTAGTATCAGGTTTCTTACCGTGGTAAGAAACCTGATACTAGTGATGTCCAGTGCATGGAATCCGGTCCTTAGTGCGTGCAGTAATAAAAACAAAAACACCTCGAGTTCAGTTTCGCGTGTGGATACAGTGAGTGTGGTTTGTGTGAAATAAGTGAGTGACAATGGTAACACCACAACAAATCGCGATGAAGGTAGTCGTCGACAGCGCAAGAGGGTAGACAGATATGTCTGCTCTTAAAGCTGTAATCTGCCGCCGTCCAGTCAACCCGTGACCATGGAGCGTGCAACCGTTCCGAAATATCGGGCAAATAAAAAGAAGTCATACCGTGGTAAGAAACCTGATATTAGTGATAATCATTTAGTGAATAACCACGAAAGTCTTAAAATCTATATAGAATTACCATATTTCTCTTATTTTACTTTAGTAATACTCACTAAGTAGTTATTATTTCGTCCACATGTTTAAGTAAATCTTAATATCGGTTTATGTATAATAATAAATAAAATTTATATTACTGTAATTCCATTGCTCTCGTATTCATATTATACAGGGAATTGGTTTCGTCTGACACATTCTTATTGAAACTATTATGTGTGCGTTTATTAAAGTTATTCGGCGATATATTTTTGGCCTTTTATAAATTTATAATATAATTTATGTCGTGACTAAGGGACGAGTGTATATCGAATGAATGAATTGAATCGCCGAATAGTCGTGATCGCGATGCAGCGCGTCCCTCGATATCACGCGTAGGTATGCGACCAATATTAAACACCCTTTGTTTTTCTTGCCATAAAAATTTAAATAAACCTTTCATAAATAAATGTTACTTTTTACAATTTGTGTGGATATAGAACTTGACCAAAATATCATGTTTTGACTGCATAAATGCCTACTAAACTACATATATGGAAACCTACATTTGAAATTCTCGAAAGTCACGATTTTTTCGAGGTTTTCGAGATCGCACCAAATATCGAATTTCTACCGGAACGCAGAAATGCAGCGAGCCCGAAAGCCTTACTTTTTACCTATTCACTAAGTGATCACCACTATCACAATGACTGTCAACCCGTGATCAAGGAAGGCATAACCGTTCCGAAACATCGGGAAAATAGTAAGGAGTCATACTGTGGTAAAAAACCAGGTGATAGTCATTTAACGTATAAAAAGTATGAAAATTTTTACGAGACCATTTCGTATGGCATTAAAAAATAAATTAGGCTAAATATTTAAAAGAAAATCTTTATTTATAAAGCAAACAATATGGTAAGGAATATTTATATAAATGTACTTGTACTTACTTGATGGACTAGTTTACAAAATCACAAATGAAATATTATTATTCATAGGAAATGAAACTATTTTTCCGGATTTAAATCGAGTATATTAAATTTGTTTTTTCAAATGGGACCTGTAAAGTACCGAAACGTTTTTGTTTGAAAAAACAAATATATGCGATTTGAATCGGTTGAAAACGCCACTTTTAAGCTACTGCTCGTTCACTACGCTGACTTCCCTGAGAAGAACGAGCAAGAAACTCTAGAGATTGCTCTTTTCAAATAAACTTAAATGCTATGGAATACATTTTGAATCAAATTTGTGTGGAATCTAGAACCATGTAGTCTTTCCACAGACCTATATCTAACACGTAGTCTTCAATTTTGTAATATGACTTTACAAATCAAAATATTTTTAATATAGATTTTAAACTTAGGAAACGATAATCTTATAATCTCAAAAATGTATACAGTTACCCTTAAGAGAGTCGTTTACCTCGTTTAAAAGAAATCGTAGTATCATGAATTTGGACTTGGCTCTAATCTTCTTTCTTATTGAAATTATGTACATATTTTTATATTTTTTTCCACACGTCTGCATGTGTGTATGTTGCACCTGCAGTGAATTGCATATATGTAGATCACAAAATAACACTTTGTTATAAAATATTACATTATTTTTATTCAATACCTTATAATACCTTTTATACCTTATTGTTAAAAAACTTTTTAAATTGGGCTTAATTTTAAAAAGTAAATTAAGCCCAATTTAACTAACTACATATTGCTTTTATTGAATACCATGTTATTTATTTATGTTTTGTGAAAATTTTCCACTACTTTCTCATAATTAATTATTAACACAAAAATCGAACTCAAACAAAAGGTCCTTCGATCAAACAGGTCTGAAAAAAGTGAGTGATGAAAAATTTTTCGAATAATTATAAGACTAGGTATATTTTTTATTTTTACTAGAACATATCACTTATTATGATACGTATGTATGTTTTTGTTAAAGACGCTGTACTGTACTTTGTACTGTAGATGTCACTAGCGGTTCAGAATGCCGAAAGATCCAGTACAAATATCTTTAACAAAAACACCTAGGAAGATTTCGACCACTCGATAACTTGACTCGTAGCTCAGTTGATAAGAGCAATACTACGGTGTAGTATGGTAGTGGGTTCAAGTTCCATCGGGTCGAAAAAGTTTTCTGTGAGTTCGATCTTTGCATTAATAATCATAACAAGAACTAGAGGAGTTGTTTCACAAAAAACATCAGTAATATATGTCATATATTGTTTAAACTTTAAAATAAACTCCGTCGCTTATTACAAAATTTGGAGCTTTATGATTATGACCTATAACTGCTCTAGTTATTGTGTAGTCGACTCCGACGATTAATCTGGCGTTACATCGTCCATTGGTACATCTCCAGATGCTGGACCGGGCCCAGGTTCTGTGGCAGTAGAAGGAATAACCGTTCAGCAAGGCCAGATCCTTTCCATTAGCTTTTTTAACAAATTGCACTAAAACAAAAAACTTAGTCAATTATTATTAGTCAAAATTAATATTAGTCAAACTGAAACTAACAAGTTAATAATAACAAAGAGTATTATGATTTTTTAACAAGTTTAGTGCAATTTGTTAAAAAATCATAATATTTATATAATAATAATAATCATAATACTATACATAAAACTGAAAAAACTGAGTTAATAAATAATAATTAAAGATATTTTGCATTTTTTAAGGAATTGCACTGAAACTAAAACAAAACCCTTGAGTTAATAGTAAAGAACAATATTTTGGTATCATTAACAAGTTGCACTGGAACTAAAAGCCTGAGTAATAAAAAATGAAGAATATTTATTGACTTGATAAAACAATGCACACACTCATAGCATAATTACAGATTTAGAAATGCACACGTGTACACTTATAGAATGTGGCTAAATATATCGTTTCACTCATTGCTCTAGTAATGAATAATCATTTCCATTGAACATTTTAAAATATACAATGACTGCAAAAAGTAGAGTAGTAGTAGAGCTTCATGTGAAAGAGTACGTACAGACGTACTGGCACCTTATCTATTTCTGCCGCCAAGCTTTCCCGTTTGGAAAGGGTGCTGGTGAAATTACAGGCACATGGGCCTTGTGAACTTATGTCTCATGGTGATGAGACAAAACCAAAGAAAAAGTATATGGTATATATTGGGTATAATATTGGCGGTGGTGGTAGGGACTATAGTTGCGCTTGTGTAATTTATTTTATTAATTCCATGCGGAGGGAGAGTGGAAAAATTACCTGCAAGAAAAAATATTCAATACAAGCGTAGCTATTTTGCACTGTTTAACCTCCACCGGGTTCAGGAGTAGCAAATTACTTCACTTCCATTTTTATTAACGGGATTCCGGAATTTATTAATTACTGCAAAAAGTAATTAACGTTAAAGCAACTTGTTTTACAATTAGTTTACCGACTTTCTTATGAAATTAGGAATAAGGAGTTACAAACTTCAATATTCCAACCTTCACACGACAGTGGAGCAGCGAAGTCCATTCGCACTATATCACGAGAACCCCACGAGAAATAAAAAAACATTACAGGTTTCTTACCACGATATGACAATAAAACAAACTTAAGAAAATAAAATATAAATTAGTGTAAAATTATGCACTGCCTAGGGCTTTTTCCATGAGTTATTGTGCCTTATTCAACTACAACATCCCGTGATGCAATTTTCATACAAGTATACGTACGTGTCTTGTTTCGTTGCACTGGAGGTGATTTTCGAACAAGAATGTGTAGTATGTGCCGCCACGGTGCGCGAAACTACTTGCACATTTACCGTTTAGGTTAATATAACATGCATTTATTGTTTATAGAAAAATTCTGTCGCATCTTCCATTTTCCAACGAAACAAGGGGTGCACGAAAGGAGCCCCTCACGACATACCATTCCTTTTCTATACGTCTGGCGTAACCCTGGGGAATAATCGGCGAGTACCTTACGCCAATTGGCAGATCCTTTCACCACGATGCATGACAAGCATTATAGAGTATGCCATCGACATGATAGCAAGAAGAAGTAGGCACATTCTCTATTACTAAATATTTACAACAAAAAATACTAACAAATATTAACAATTTGACGTCAAGGAAACGACAATGATATACGACTTAAATAAATTAAGACAAGTTTAATTGTCACTCATACATTTATTATATTGCTACCTAACGATCCATACAGTTCTATACATTTTTTTAAATAGTAGTACACATACTCAACATAGCAACTAGGGAAACCCTGAGTCGCAGGTGCTTTGGACACACACATAGACAACCACAAATTACACCCAAACTCGCGAGAAAAATAAATGTAGGCCATACAAATATTTTTCCCGGTCCGGGATACGAACCTGGGACCTTTGCGTGGCAGTCCGGCATGGTAACCGTTCGGCCACAGAGGCAGTTTTTATAAACAATATGATCATTAGAATCTTAACAATTACTACATACAGGGTTATTTGTAAAATACTATGGACCTCGCACGACTATATTACTAACATCATAAATTACAACTTTTGTTCCATGACTGTTACAAAACATAATAAATTTACTACGCACCAGAGGACGGCGGAATGCAGCATTCTGGGCTTTAAACGTATTGACCGAGTACACAATACAATGCAGCATTCGATGAATGGCATTGCTGATGTGGATAGCAAAACAGCCAGGCTCAAATGCGATTGGGCGGGCCACGTTGGCCGGATGCAACCCAAGAAGTGGGTGAACGTCGTCACTCCTTGGATACCCGAGGATGGAAAGAGATGGCGGAGACGGCCGGAAAGGTGTTGGCGGGACCATTTTGATGGGTTTGACTGGGAGTGGTGGGAGATCGCCAAAGACACGGAGCAATGGAGGATTTTGGGGGAGATCTTTGCCCAGCAGTGGGACATAATAGGCTAATAAAAGGACTAAAAATAAACTTTTAAGTTTTTGTAGTACTATCTGACACTTTTTAGGTCTATATTTGTTGTAAATTGAAACTAGCAAGCCTCCTCCACGACCACCCACACCTGCGGTCCTGCGTTTTGCACAGAGTTATCACAGTTTAGAGCGGTCTATTTAAATATATCTATTCTTGCACGACAGTAAAATGTGATGAACGGAACAAAAATTCATAGAACAAAAGTTGTTGTTTATGTATTATAGTACTACGAAGTTGTTAGTACTAATTTTATAAATAACCCTATAATATTTTCGGTATCGTACCATCACTCCAACAATGCAATGTCGTCAATCGTTTAGATATACCACACAGACATTCAATTAGTTGAATATGTGCTAACAGCAACAATATTCGAATTGCAAAGCTATCAGAAACGATCCTTCGAGTCAATAACGTAGAAGTGAAAACAAAATAGCTGTTTCCGTTAAATAAAATAAAAACTTATATAGAACAACGTTTATATATGTCTTTAACAAAAACATCGATTAAATTCATTCTTAAAATATTACCTGCAGATTTGAAACCAAGCTACCAAATCATAATTGATAATTATTTTAGTGACAAATTTAAAATACCGGTATATAACAAATATAGGACTAGGAGGGTTCGTG